>NW_003315024.1:170114-173281 GCF_000150825.1 Verticillium alfalfae VaMs.102
ATCGACATGTTTGACTTTGACGCCGGTATTGAGAGTCCGCACTCATCGCATGACATAGTCCGCAGCGTCAGCCCTTCCAGCCTCGAAGGCCTCAGCAAGCCGGGCTCCCCACCGGTTCTTGATCTCTCTGATCTGGCCACACCCGACACAGACGACGAAGAGGAGAGCTACATGCGCTTCGCGCCCCACCACTTTGGTCTCCCATCTACCCTGCGAGACTTCATGATGGACAGCAAGAGGTCCAAGCCAAGCCAAGCCTCGGACTCTCCCTCGTCGCCCCTTGATGCCCCGAGGGGACGCTCTCGTGGCTCGAGGCCAGTAGGCCGCGGTCGACAGCCCAGCTTTGCCACACGGCGCCGCTCACAGCAGGTCTGGCGTGAGCCCAGCCCCGACGTCTGGTCGATCGAGGAGGAGACAGAGGAGGCCATGAGCGAGCTCGGCAGCACCATGGTCGCCGACATCGAGGCTGGAGAGGTGCTCGCTTCGGCGATGAAGAAGGACCGGACTCGGCCAGTAGATATACAGGCTGCAAAGCCGACGAAGAAGGTCAGGTTTGTCCTGCCTGCGGAGGAGATCTAATGGGAGAACGGACAGTACAAGAAGGCCTCACTTGGTATCTCATTTTCCTTCTTTGCATGTTGGGGGTCTCATTTCTTCCTTTGGCTTTATCTTCCTCTTTGACTAGTTTGCATGGACTTTGCGGGATGCATCAGGGGCGTTCAGGTTAAGGGAGCATTTGCATACACCACTTCGATGGTTCCCGGAGGCAGGATGGATGCCTCGAGATTGGTCTATCATCACCTAGTGTCACGTACAGCGAGATGTGCCGGCATGCAGTATACACGGCGTTGGCATGCCAGCCAGAGCGATCCTGGAAATCACAACCACAGTTATCATACAACCTCTTGCTGCGTGTCCTTTTGTGACTCTGCCATGGCGAGGCTGCCTCCTCGTGCGAACAGCCTCGTTGCCTACGGCGAGGACGCCGACCGACTGCCTAACGTGACTCCTTCGGTTGCCTGCCAGGCAGAGGCGCTCACCCTGTTGCCCTGTTGCCCGTCAATCGGTATTACTCAGAGTTCGCCACCGGGAAGAGGGTGGCTCAGTGAGACAAGGCAGTCATTCCGCAAAGTGGAAATGCCATGGCCGTTATGGCCGTTTTGCACCCCACGAGGCTCAGCAGGTTCTGTGAATTCCCATCTGATGGCATCGAGATCTGGTATCACGCCTGCAGGTCCCGATGTCTGGGAGTTCCAGGGATGCGGCCTGGCATAGGATGGGTGGTGACTTGACGTTCAGGGCTCGTGTGATCAGCCTCGTAGTTTCTGTTCCGGGTAACGAGACGAGCTGACCAAAACAGGGCACAGGGGCTTTTGGGGGCTGTCACGGGGTGCGGTAGAAGAAGGGGGTGGGGGGGCGGAAGGTGAAGCAGGTGTGGTGTTCACCGAAGCGCCATAGTTTCGGTCAAGGTGAACACACGGCGAAATCTGAATACTGCGGAGCCGGTCACTGTGGAGTGACTGAGGCGAGCGATGAAGATCATGGGTTGCATTTTGGATCTGTGTATATAGCGAACCTACTGGATGCTGACGAATTGTTATAAGTCTCATACAGTACAAGCACTTCTATAACGTGTGCTGCACCTCCGCCGTTGGCGACTCTGTTGCCTTGCGTCATTATAGAGGTGTCACGTCCATGAAGCTGTGCACTTGGCTCATCTGTCGAGTTGTTGTCAACGTTGAAAAGCGCATGCTTGACTTTCAAGAGTCTTCTTCACGGATCCAGCCCCTTGGTATCTGCTGATTGCCATACAGGCGTGCCGAGCGATTGGAGCAGACAATTCAACTTGCATTGCTAGAAGCAACATTGTGCTAGAAGCAAGATTGTACTCGAGATGACCAGTAAGAGCCATTTTCTGAGCAAGGCACCCAAGTCATCGATACTTAATCAGCGCAGCGAAGCCTGCCCTTGGGTGCGCTTATATACCGCGATACTACCATGGACGCTGAAGCTACGTCCAGGTCGGTACAGCGCCCTCTACTTGGTCTTTGGCGTTGCCGACGGCCTAGAAGCTTGATTTTCGGAGACCACGTCAGCCCATGGTTTAGGCGAGCCAGCTTTGTCTCGTAGCGGTCGTGTGGTATTCTTCCCTGCCTTGACACAGTTGCGAAAGCATGCAGCATGTCAGACCCGACGGGTCCTGATGACTCGGACCTCGTAAACCGATTTCGAAGGCACGCGCGATTCAAGATTGCTGACACTGCCATCCAACGGCAGCTGTGCGTTCAAGATGATTAGCAGAACTGGTTGACTGGGTGTTGGTGTCTGCTGGCATGCTGCTGGCGCGTCGGATCGAATGTAGCGCAATAAAGCGATACGCCCATGTTGGTGATGGCACAGAGTCGAGAGATGGTGAACTTGGACGAGCAAGACAACATCAGTATTGATCTCTCATCATTTCTGTTTTTGCTGTGATGGCTGTTACTGGTCCATTGCCTCGTGTCCACGCCAGACAAAGAAGAAGATAAAGTCACGGCCGATTGGGTCGGGCCCTCCAGATGCACCGAAGATCAAGGCATTGTTGGCCCACCTGGTGGACCTCCAGCGCCTGATTCGCCGTGGAACGACCCCTGTGCCTGTCATGGAGGGGCACTTTCGGGGGGCAGGTCCCCACCATAAGTCCAATGTTTACGCCCAAGCTCGGTTGTCGCTGCCTATTGGCTGGTGCCCCGGCGACGACGACATGACGACGCAGAACTGAGGCAGAGCCGGAGCAGGAGCAACAGGAGCTGGAGGGTAGCAGCAGCCTCGAGGGCAGGCGCAATGAAGCTGACCAGACTGTGAGGGACGCAATCTCATGCAAGTCAACCCACCAGCGAGCCTTCTTCCTTGGAAGGGTCTTGCGCTTCCATTTGTCTCGTTCATGTACCTAGCAAAAGCAATCGGCTTGCCTTGTCAGCCAAACCTGTCCGCGTCGCCCGGCCGATCTGACCTGGCATCCCTTCTTTTCTTCATTCCCCTCCCAAGACTGCTGCTTCTCATCCGTCACCCGGCGATTGCACAGGACCCCAGACCAACACCTATAACTTCCGCAACTATCGCCCTGTGCGCCGCCCGTGGCACGCAAGACATCGTGCACTAGCCACTGCACGGCAGCATGCCGCTTC
>NW_003315024.1:173517-184060 GCF_000150825.1 Verticillium alfalfae VaMs.102
CTGCCGGGAACGACGATCCATGATACTGCCACGCCAAAGACTCCCGTCGCTGCTCGGGTGGCAGCGACGACCCCTCGAAGCGCGCCTGCCGCCGCTCGCGCGCGTGCCCTGAGCAATAGGAAAACGATGCAGGAGCCACCAACCCTGCTCGCCGACTTTCTTCTCGGCCGTCCCTCTCCCCAGCGCAAAGCTGCTGAGCGCTCACGCCAGCGTCGCCAGAGCCTCGATGCCGTCAAGGCTGAGATGCGCCAGTCAAGTGTACGCAAACTTCAACAACCTGGCGGCGTTCGCGACCGGGTCAAACAATGGCAGAAGACCAACGCCACCGCCATGGTCGCCGGCGACCCTGCGGCTACCCCCAGTGAGCCGACCGAGATCGCAAGTTTTCCCGACGAAGCCGAGAGCGTCAATGAAGACGACCGCGTACGCATCAAGTCGAGGCAAAAGAAAAAGCCGGCGAAACCTATTGTGCACAACGATACTGGGGCTACTAGTGCCAACGACGACAAGTCTGCAGATCGAGACCCGGGGTCGAAACGCTCGCGGTCCAAAGGCCCGCCGAAAAGAGTTGTCAGCGACACAAATTGGATGGCCAAGAAAAACAAGAAGAACAGCCCACCACGGGCGAAATCACCACCGAAGGCCAAGCTGGCAACACCCAACCCCGGCCCTATGCCACTCCCTAAGGGCTTCTTACAGCGACCATCCGTCAACCCGCCTGTATCCAAGAAGATCAAGGACTGGGCGGCAAAGGTTGAACTTCCAGCGTCACCACCTCCATCCGAGCACCGCAGGTCCAAGTCTAGGGGAGCCGCAACAGATGGCGAGGGGAGGGACAATATCTCCAGAAGTTCGTCCCGACCGCCACCCTCAGACGATGACGGAATCCGTGTAAAACCGTTGAGGATGAAGAAATTAGAGGACGACGGAATACGCGTCAAGCCCTTACGGACACCTCTTCGAGACGATGGCATTAGGGTCAAGCCGACCCGCGACACATCAGAAGCAGGCGGCTCATCTCACGTTTCATCGTCTCACTTGTCGGCCAGCCGACCATCATCAAGCTCTAAGTGTAAGCCTTCGCCGACGCGAGACGACATTGTTGTCATGGAAGAAGACGAGTCAGAGTGTATAGAGGTCATCGAAGAACCCGATTCCTGTCCAGACACACCAACAAGGAAACCTTCTGGAGAACGGCCCCGGAGAGTGAGCCGGAGACAAACACCACCGAAACCACGAAACGACACGATACGAGATGATCAGTCGTGGATCAGCACTGACGAATCTGCCATTCGGGCCGGCATGGACTCGGATCTTGGCTCCAGTGTTCTCACCAGTGCAGCTGGAGCCAAGTCCCTCGCAGACATCCCCGTTGGCTTCTCCGCTTTCAGTGAGCTCGACCTGCCCAGTGGGAAGGGCAAGCGTCCCAAAGCGCAGCGCAACCCGAGTTTCAAGGCTGTCCCCAATGTCTTCAAGAAAGTGGTTACAGAAGGCAAGAAGATTCTCCACGAAGCCAAGGAGCCTCCCAAACCCATCGTAGCAAATAAGCCTCCTAGTATCGAGAAGTGGTTGAGCAAGACTGTCGATCCTTTTGTGGAGGGCGGAGACGGTGAAGGTTTGAAACACGTCGAAAAAATTTCAATCTCAAAGGAGCATGTGCGAGACAACGCGACCGGGAGACGACCTTCGGGAGAAAACAGGAGAAGGAAATCATCGCCTCCTCCCAAAACGGAGCTCACTCAACTCACCGAACTTACAGAAAGCACGGGGTTGACCGAGTCAACAGGGCTTACACAGTCAACTGGGTTCACCGAATCAACAGGATTTACGGAGTCGACTGGGTTCACCGAATCAACAGGCTACACAGGCACGACGACCTCGACCGAAAACGACGAGAACAAAGAGCCTCGTCGGGACCCCGACGAAAAGAAAGCTCACAGTCCTGCCACGACGCCTACGTCGGCAGGTCTTAGACGACGAGCTGCTACGCGAGCCACGTCATCACCTCTCAAACCCGCAGGCAAGAAGCCGTTCAGAGAAGTGCTCAAAGAGGCCTTCCGGGGGGAGTCTGGTGCTCACTTCTTCACGCCCAAAGTCTATCCCAGCTGCGAGAGGGAACCTGAGCCGGACTATGACAGCTACGATGACGATGACTACTCGAGTCGATATGATGATCGCCGCAGACGGTCCCGTTCTAGTGGAAGCTGGACCGATGAGCCCTCGTCTGTCGGTGACGGCAAGGCACAATCTATGCAGGGTCCCCGGCGGCGGCCCCCAACAAATGGTGTACATGAGCTTTCCACAATCGTAGGCTCCGTTGAGGGCTACAGCAGTCAGGAGTCAGACCTGACCTCCATCGTTTCCGATACGACTGTGACACAATCTACTGCCCTTACGAAGGACACGGCGGTCTCGCGGCAGAGGAGCCACACATCTGGAACAAGCCTTAAGCGGAGACTGACCAAGCATTCCGACCTGGTGTCAGTGCTGTCGCTGCCCGATGACAGTTATGTGCCTGGAGGATTGCTCAATACGCGATCCCGCCCGAGCTTGAGGAAAGGCAAAAGCCACACCGACTCAGTGATATCTGTCACGGTGGGCGACCTCATGCAGGAATTTATCGATGACGAGAATCTGTACCAACGAGAGCTGAAGACACTCGTCGACGGCGTCATCCCAGTCCTGTTGACGACTGTACTGAAAGGCGACCGCAACAGCACCTCGGGGCTCTTCGGCCCGGGGTCGCCTGGCACGAAACCGACCGGGCTTTCAAAAGCAGTCGTCAACATGGGCATCGCCTTGGAGAAACTGAAAAATGCCCATAGGAAGGCCTCTCATTCCGATATTGACCGCCTCGTATCATGGATGCAAGCAGCCGCCCCAATTTACGACAGCTACCTCGATGCCTGGCGGCTTGGTTTCCAAGACCTCATCGTCAACCTTCTCCCGGCGGCCGGTCGCCTGGATGACGAGGATTCGCTTATCGGAGCCTTGCCGCGCAATGACGAAGGAGACGTGATCAACGAGAACGGAGAGAGAATCGACGTTGCGCATCTGTTGAAACGGCCCGTGCTCCGTATCAAATTGCTCACAAGCTGGGCCAAGGTATGTGAGGAGATGTGCGCTAGAGTGGTCATCGCTGACAAGTGAAGGGTGCGCACACGCTGCTATCGAACAACGACACGCTCGCTCTCGTGGGTGACTATGAAGTGCTGCAAGAAAAGGCCCGCCGCCGCCAGAAGGAAGAGTCGGCTCGCGTAACCGACGAAGACGCCTACAACACCGACACGTCTCGGACAAGAGATCTTAGGACGCTGGCACCCCTGGGCTCTATCAAGATTGACCCCACAAAGCAAGTCAGCGCCAAAGACCTCTTCTCCCTCAATTTGATTCACTCCAATGGCCAGCGACTGGAGTGCCGAGTCGAGTTGGTACACAGAGATAACCCTTCCCGTCCGAACGACCAAGGGGACCTGCTCATCCGCGAAACTGGAGGCAGTCGCCAGACATGGCTTCTATTTCCTCCGGCACCAGCGTCTGCCGTGTCAGCTCGTAGGGGAGTAAACGATCTCGAGCTCGTTATCATGATTTCGGGTACCCACAATGGCAAAGCATGGTACGAACTTCTGACATTGACGACCGACGACGAAGAGCAGGTTGACGACTGGCTCGACATTCTCGGCTCCACGCCTCTACCGCCGTTGTCCCGGGCGCCGATCATAACACCAGACTCGCTCCCCTCTACTTCCTCCCCACGCACAAAGGCAACGGATGTACCTGTGGGCGGCCGATTGCGCGCCAGCGTTCCTCCCTCTCCAACCCGAGGGTCAGCGTCCCCCGAGCCTTCAACACCGGTGAAGCGACCAACACCGAGCAGATACCATTCCCGAGCTGCCAGCCTTCCAACCACTCCCATCACGGCCTCAGCGCCTGCTCTCCAGAACACCTCCCCAGACAGGACTCCTACTCAGCAGTCCTACAACACTGCGCACGTCGAAAATGACCGCAGCCGCCCTCTCAAAGAAAGCATGCGACCTGAGAATTTGTCGCTCGATGATGCGACTGCTTCTGACGTGTCCAGCGACACCACTACCTATCGGGAAGACGGCGCTCCGCCCCCGCCGGTGCATCGCGAATTCTCCAAGTCGCCGGCTCCTGAGATCACCCTAGAGAGTTCTCGTATCAAGCGGCGGACTTCGTCTCCACTCAAACACGAATACCTGCCATCGGATTATTCTTCTGTGACCGACGACTCTTTCACAGAAAGTTCGGATGATGACTACTCAGACGACGACTCCGAAGATGGCACTGAGGTGCCCGAGACAGAGCTTGGTGTCAGTATCAAGGACTCTGTACCCCTTCCCGCGCCAGCACACCTTTTGGAAGGATCCATGGTATTGGAGTCTCTGTGTAGCGTGACCCCCTCCAACTCGGCGTCTCAGGCCGGCCTACCAAGACGCAATTCCGGCACCCCTGACACATTCACCAAGTACATCGCAACACTCTCTTACTGGTCCGACAAGAAAGGCGTATGGAAAGACATATCTGGCGAACCGTGCTCCGTCATTGTAGGCCCCGGAATCATTGAAGCATACAGCCTCGTCATCGATCAGACAAACGCCAATGAGGAACAGTCCAAGCCCCTCGTCGCCCTTGACCTCACCCCTCTGGTGCTGCTCCGTCAGTCCACAGTCCTTGATCTTGAGATCCGCTCCGCTGTGCAAGAACACTGCCAACACCAAAACCTTGGAGGTGGCAATTTCCGCTTCCGCTGCACCTCCAGCACTGAGTGTTATAATCTGTACATGGCTGTTCACCACGCTCGCCTCAACAATCAAAAGTTCATTCAACTTGAGAACGATGCGCGGTTCAAGAACTTTGGCGAGAGGCAGGCTCCCGTTGAGCGTGACGACGACGGCAGTAGCCGGCGCCGTAGCTGGTTCGGTAGGAAGAACAGCTATCGTGCGTCGACCCGCGCGCCTTCGCAATCTCAGGAGGGCGGCAGCATCGCGCCGTCGTCGAGCATCTCGGCCTCCAGCTTCCTCAAGCGTCTCACTGGAGGCGGCAACCTCTCCTTCAACATTGCCCGATCCTCCGTCGACAAGAACTCGCAGTACGGCAATAACAGCACCTACGCTTCTGAGTCGGGTTCCTCGGGAGGCGCTGCCTCTCCTGTGGCACCATCTCTTTACTCATCAGCACGAACAACCAACGGACAACCACTGTCGGCAGACAACATTCGCATCCGCCTTCATCTTCTCGTCACAGCGACCAAGTGGGAAGACTATGGTAACTGCAGCCTTCAAATTAGGCGACCGCCTCCAGGTTGGCACCAGGAACTTCGTGCCAATCACGGCCTCGAGAAGCGCATCACAGTCACCACCTTGCCGAGGAAGGACTCGGAGGCACCCCGGATCATCCTCGACGCCGTATTGGGCTCAGGGTGTTTCACGCCAATGGGGTCTCGCGGTATCATCTGTGGCATCTGGGAGGAGCTGCGCACAGCAACCGGCGAGGTTGGTATCGCGCCCGCGACAGGCGGTGCGGCGGGAAGCATCAAAAAGTGGTGTTTCCAGTGCGCAAGCGCCGGTGAGGCGCAATGGGTTCTGAGGCTTGTACATCAGGAGGTTATGCGGGCGTAATCTTGCCCCTATTTCCTTGGCTCTTTCTCCTTTTCCCCTGATACCAAGCCTATTGTTTCTAGTTCTTGTTCACTTATTTCAGCGAAGGATACCACGGGGCGTTTTGCCTCTTTTCTACGACGTTTTCTCTCCATCTTCTTTGCCCCCTTTTTTCCTTTGTGTTGTACGGAGCGTTCGATACCAGGTTAGAGGTGATCAAAACCGACACCTAACAGCATTAGCATTGGCAGCGGCGCAGGAGGATCATTGCTTGCGGCGACCGCTTGGTCAAGCTGCCCGGGAGATGGCGGATTGGAGGCACAGGAAGGACAACCGAATTGTACATTTATACATGGTCATCGGCTCACTGAAAATGGACGACGATTTAAAACTAAGCGTACATTTGTTGGATTGTGCCATGTTACATCTAATTTTCAGTAGCACTGACTGCATCGTCGCAGGGCTCTGAGATCGCTCGCTACTTGGGTATCTCTGTTATACAGGTTTCATTCAGTCCGCCTCGGCCTCGTCGCGACCAGGATACTCGGCAAGGTAGCCCTGCAACTTCCACAGCAGAAGCTGCGCCGGGATGGTCCGCCGCTTGCCGAGCACGAGAAGGGTGCTGTCGGCGAAGGCGGGCTCGGCCCGCAACCGCGCGAGGTGGTCGTCGCCGAGAAGCCGCCGTAGGTCGTGGACGGGCATCTTGCCCTCGTACTTGGCGCCCTCAATGTCGAGCGTCGCCCACGGGCCGGGTGTCTCGGCAGCGGAAACCGCGGCCTCGCCGGGCGACCACAGGACGCAGCCGCGGTGGGGCATGTCCCTGTTGATCTGGGCCCAGGACGCGCAGGGGCGGAGGTAGCCGCGGGCGGGCGCGGCGTCGAGACGGGCGAGGCGGAGCAGGGCGTTCGACGGCGCGGGGCGCGCAGATCGAAGTACGAGGCGGTGCATGTGCGCGGCCAGACGAGGCGCGGACAGCAGGCCGGAGCGGGAGAGGTGGGGCGCGGCGGGGCGAGCATGGCCGATGGTGCTTGGCCGCTGAGGCCTCGAGAGACGCGGCGGGGGCTGCCGGAGAAGCTCGAGGACGTCGAGGGCTGCCCTTTTGGGTTTCGGAGCGCCCTTCAAATTCTGAAAGGAAATAACGCCCCAACCCTTTTTCCTTCCCCTTCAGAGCCCCCCAGGGGGTCCCCAAGTCCTGGGCTCCTTTTCCGGTTTCCCCTCACCCAAAAATTCTTTGCCCCCGACCCCAAAATGGGGCAAACCCGGGGGGGTAGCCCCCCCCCCCCCCCCCGACCGGGGCCCCCTTCCGACGTTCCGTACGGGTTGAGGTAGAGCTTCTTTCCTGACCCGGCCGAGATAGGTGTGAGAGCGGGCGTTCTTGGGCTTGGCGTGCGAAAAGCGCCGCCGCCGTCCTCGTATCCACCGGCGGATCCATTGAACGGGCGGAACAGCGGCAGGCGCGCCAGACAACCGATTCAAATCGTCTTGCTGTGCGGGTGCAAGCTTGAGCGTGGCGCCGTGCTCGTCCGGCCTGCAGGGCTCGGTCGACCTGCGCTGCCAGGGCGGCTTGGGTCCTCAGCGCGCGAGGGGCGGTTCGTGCTGGCGTGCCGCCATGGGGGGCGCCGTTGTGTAGCCCTCCCGAGGAGGGACGAGGCGTTGCGGAGGGAGGTGCATGGTGGCATCACCGGGAACGGGTGAAGGTTTTGGTGGTCGTTGGGGGGGGGGGGGGGGGTCCGAAGGATGGCAGAGTTCAAGAGGGTGCTTGGGAGCTGGTGCAAGGCAAGTGACGTTGAAGCTTGACGCGTTTGGCGGGGCGGGTCGCGTCAGGGGTACGGCGCACTGCAGGGCATGAATGTGCTTGAAGAGCCTCCGCGTCCAGCGCCCGTCGTGCTCTTTTTTCTACGTTTTTAGGCTTGCTGATGGATGAATGGATGATGATCAATTTCCTGACTATAGCTGACACGAGGCTGGCGTCCAACTCTTGGCTTCCCAGCGCTACGGCGCCCAGTCCACGGCAGTCCACGGCAGTCCACGGCTCCCGGTCCACGGCGGTCCACGGCCGTCTATGACCGTCTACGGCTTCGTCTTCTGCGCATCCCCCCTCTCCTTCTCGTCCTTCTCGGTGCGGCGCGTCAGAATCTCGTCAATGACGCCCATCTCCTTGGCCTCCTCGGGCGTCAGGTACTTGTCGCGCTCCATCATGTCGTTGACCTCGGCGAGCGAGTACCGGTCGCGGCCGAAGGCGGCGTTGAGGTGGCGCCGCATAATCTCGTTGAGCTTGGTGCGCACGCGCTGGATCTGGTGGGCGTAGATGAGAATGTCCGACGCCTGGCCCTGCGTGCCGCCGAGGGGCTGGTGGATCATGACGGAGCTGTGCGGCAGGGCGTAGCGCTTGCCCGCCTCGCCGCCCGTCAGCAGCAGCGCGCCCATGGACGAGGCGGCGCCGAGGCAGACGGTCGAGACGGGCGACTTGATGTAGGTCATTGTGTCGTAGATGGCGAGGCCTGCCGCCCTCTTTTGTCAGCGCCTTTCTGCTGCCATGCGTATAAAGGAGGGCGGGGGGGGGGGGGGGACAGTACCAGAGGTGACGGAGCCGCCGGGCGAGTTGATGTAGAGCGTGATGGCCTTGTCGGGGTTGTCCGACTCGAGCCAGAGCAGCTGCGCGACGATGGACGCCGAGACGGTGTCGTCGATGGCCCCGTTGAGGCAGATGATTCTCTCCTAAGGGTGGGACTCGATGTCAGTGGCCGCCCGCGTTCCCCGTTGCGTGTGGCCGTCAAGAAGGGGCCGTCTTGCGTGTGGCCGTCAAGAAAGGGGCCGTTCGAGAAAGGAGGCGTACCTGCAGCAGCTTGGAGAAGATGTCGTCTGGCAGGGAAAGGGAGGAAAACCGCGTCAGCCGAGGGAGGGGGTCGCCGGGAGCATTTTCGAAGCGCGGCACTAACATGTCCTCCAGCGCTGGACTGTGTCATGGGTCAGCCCGGGCTGCAGCCACAAAAGGCCCAAGGCGAGAAAGCGCAGAAGGGTTCGGACGTACTGAAACCTCGGTGATGTAGGGCATGGGGATGCTTGCGCTCGGCGGCTGGGCCGGTCCGCCGCCTGCGAAATGGGACATGGCCCGCGCCGGTGGCCTTGGGACGGTGCCCAGCGCTCGGAGGAGAGGGCGGCGGCAGAACATGGTGGTGCGATGCCGGGAAAACGAAGGGGAGCTGCACTGTCGCGAATCGTCACTGTCCCATTCCCGTCCGTCGCCTGCTGCTACGATGGCGGCTGGGCGTCGCGAGAGCTCCTTATCTTATCGTCACGTGGGCGCAAGCACCGACGGCATCGCAGGACAGGACAGAGACGGCGTCGCGTATTCGGAGACCACTGAAGCAGGACACCAAGCATTCGGTGAGCACTGACGTGGAACACGAAGCATTCGGTGACCACTGAAGTGGAACACGAAGCATTCGGTGACCACTGAAGTGGAACACGAAGCATTCGGAACGATTACTGAAGTGGGACATCAATGGATTCATCCACATGCAGTCGTCTCCAACGTTGGAGTACACTCGAAAAGGCATCATACGTCGATCGAGAGAACCCCCCCCCACGACGGGAGTTCACTGGCTCTGCTTCTAAGCCAACCTCACTCACCCAAGGCAGGTTGGCTGTGAGTAGCACGCATACGCCAGCTGTGATTGTCCAGCATCACCACGACGCCTGTGCCACCAGCAGGTGAGCTACATGGCAGACCGAGCAGTACTCTGCAGTTGCGTGAGCTGTTGGCTCTGCCAAGCCTCGACTCTGCCAAGTCTTGACTCTGCCAAGCCAACGAACAATGCACCACCGAGTGCCACGCCAGGTCGCATGTGAAGACGGCTGTTCGATGCTCTCTATCTGGATGGCACCAAAACAAGAAACAAGGGATCTCGAGCACCATCAGTAGCGACCCCGTCCGTCTGTCGAGTGAACTGAACATGCAACTAGACGGTATCCGCGTAGCTACATACCCCCATAGCCAACGTGCATCCGCGCTATTCCCGATGGGCACACGGTAGATGGACGCGGCCAATGGGACGGCGTCTATTGCAATGCGGGGAGGGTCCAGAGCCGACATCGCCCAAAATTTCAGACGTTTGTGCTCGTGCTCAGTGCGCCCGCTGGCTGAGGCTCAGTGCTCGTTCAGTGCTCGTTCAGTGCTCGCTCAGTGCTCGCTCAGTGCCCGTGCTCGTGCTCCCTGGAGCTGACGGCATCGCACTGAAGAAGCTCTCTCGTCTTAGCGTCTGTCCCTGTGATCTTTAGGTCTCTCCGCCGCCCACGCCCTCGCCATTGACTCATCACGGACACCATTCCGGCACGATAAAGTCGAAGCAGTGCGCCCGGCATCAGGACCAAGGTCTTTCTCGGTCTCTACACCTCTCGGCCGCCATCTCCGACACCGCCGCCCACCATGCTTTCGAGGTCATTTGGCATGCGGTCCTCCGCCCTTCGAGCTGCCTCGAAGGTTCGGTCGACGCCCTCGAGCTATGCGTATGTTCCCCTGCGCCAATGGATCCAATGCGCCCCTCGCCCAGCTCGATCTCTCGTGAACATGGCATACTGACACTTTTTTTTTTTGGTGCCTTCTCCAGTCGAACCCTGTCTACGACGGCCTCGCGTGCCGGCGACGAGACGCTGAACAAATTCTCGTCCAAGATCACCCAGCCCAAGTCCCAGGGTGCCTCGCAGGCCATGCTCTACGCCACCGGCCTCAGCGAAGACGACATGAACAAGGCCCAGGTCGGCATCTCCTCCGTCTGGTACGAGGGCAACCCCTGCAACATGCACCTCATGGACCTGTCGGCCGTCGTCCGCGAGTCCGTCGCCAAGGCCGGCCTCATCCCCTACCGCTTCAACACGATCGGCGTCTCCGACGGCATGAGCATGGGCACCAAGGGCATGGT
>NW_003315024.1:186308-187703 GCF_000150825.1 Verticillium alfalfae VaMs.102
CTGCTCCTCCATGGTGACGTCGGCACCGGCACCGGCACCGGCACCGGCACCTGCGCGGCGTCTCGTGACGTCGTTGCTCTCGTCGTGCGATGCGTAAGGCGCCGTTGGTCTGGGCGCGGGAGGCGTTGCGCACGGCCTCGGCGACGCGGACGCGGATGCAGATGGTGGGACGCGACAGGAGGGCCCAGAGAAAGGGGAGCCAGCGGCCGGGCACGGGGGTGGTGACGTCGCCGGGGGTGTAGCGCAGGCTGACGGGGAAGATGTCCGTGTCGGCGGGGGCGGCGAGCAGGGCGGGGGCCAGGGGCAGGACGGCCTTGCCGTTGGTGGTGGCGGCCTCGGGGAAGACGGCGACGACGCGGGTCGGGTGGGCGGCGAGCAGGGCGTCGAGGTCGTAGAGGGTGGCGCCGGGGGGCGGGCTCTGGCGGACGGGGCCGAGGGCGGCGGCGACGGCGGACAGCAGGGAGACGCGCTCGAGCTTGCGGGTCGAGGGATAGGCGCGCGTGAAGATGGGGTCGAAGATGGCGGCGAGGTAGAGGGCGTCGATGGGCGAGGTCAGGGTCGAGGCGATGACGGAGGCCGGGTGGGGGAAGCGGTTGGGCGGCTGGTCGGCGAGGGTGCCGCGGCGCACGCCGTCGAGCTGCAGGTCGATCCACCACAGGCCGGGGATGGCCATGAGGGACCAGAGCAGGGCCTTGCGGACGACGACGGGCAGGGGTAGGTGGTGGAGGAAGAGAAAGTAGGTGGCCGTCAGGGTCAGGAAGAGCGGCAGGCGCAGGAGGAACAGCGACGTGTGGAGGGCGTAGCTGAGAGGCGACACGGGCGTCTTGATGGGCATGAAGGGCGAGATGCCGGAGCCCTTGTCACGAAACTGGCTGAACTTCTCCATGGCGACGTGACGTTGGGGGTGGGGTTGTGTCCAGGCGTTGGGACGCTTTCGAGAAGGGCTTCGGCGGCGGACGAGGGGGAGGCGTCGAGCTCGTTTTTCACCGACGACGACGGCGTAGCTGGGTCGTGCGCCTCGGGGCTGTGTGTCGGCAGAGGTGGCGAGACGGGGCAGGAGACGAGACGAGGGCGACTGGAGGGCCGACGAGGCATGAGGGTGGACGAACGAGGTGGTGGGCTTCAGGATAGTGATAGCTACTGTCAAAAGTGACAGACACAGACACAGATACAGAGTGAGCACGCACCTGGTGGGAGGCCCAAGAGATCGTCATTGGCCCTGACATGTGAAGAAGGCTCCGCCAGCGTCACCGCCTGCCTTTTTCTGCCGGGTCCTCACACCTCCACACCGAGACCTGTCATCGAGGTGAGCTCGGTACGCTGAGGCTGAAGGACCACCTCTTGCTGCAGCCTCAGGCATTCATTTCTACCTGTCGCTCGTGCCCCGGCACCAGT
>NW_003315024.1:193764-197425 GCF_000150825.1 Verticillium alfalfae VaMs.102
CACTCCCACGAGAACATCACGATTCGCTCGCCCCGCAAACCCGTCCCCAAAGTAGCACTGCCAGAGCGCGAGCGCAAGCCCAAGACGTCTCGACCCAACCTGGGGGCCTTGACCTGTCCGCCCGTCACACCCGCGGCCGAGTCGAAGCAGATCAAGGCGCACATGGACCGGCTCGAGGAGACTGTCAGGTCACTCACCGGAGATGCGCGGTCACCCATCAAGTTCCCGTCACCACAGAAGCTACCGTTTTTGAGCAAATTCTCTAACACGACTGATTTCACAGCCCTTGATGTCCACGAGAGATTGGGCGCCGTCGACACGCAGATGAAGCAGCTGCGGGATCTCATGGACAACTCGCTATCAGAAAAGAAGGCCGCCGACGATGCGCACGAGTTGATGAGGAGGCGAGGTACGCCGCCGGATGGTTCTCGCCGCCATGCAGGCAGAGAGAGAGAGGTCGATTCATGCTAACACGATCGCAGTGGCCGACCTCGAGACGGAACGAGAACGACTCGGGACACGCAACGAGACGCTACAGACGGATCTCGAAACCACCAGGGAAAAGCTCAAGATGCTGCAGTTTGACGTCGAGGCAGAGAGGCGAAATCACAAGTACGAGCTCGAAGACGAAGCGAGGAGGCACCGCAACGAACAGGACGAGCTTCGAAAAAAACTAGGCGAGGAAACGGAACGACTACAGAAAACCCACCGAGAGGCCCTCGAAGCTCTCGACCGCCAACACCGGGTCGAGCTCGAGGACGAGCGAAGCGCCCAGTCGAGAGAGGTGCAGGAGCTGCGGTCGAAGCTGGGCAGCGAGCAGCAAGACCTCCACCTCGCGCTGCAGAAGAAGGAGCGCGAGATGGCCGAGATGCGGGCGCAGATGGACGCCGTGCGGGGCGATCTCGACCGGGCGGAGGCGTTGAACAAGGGGCTCGCCAGCAACATTTCTGAGCTCGCCGCCTCCAACGTGACGCTCGAGGCCAAGATCAACTCGCTCAAGTCGCACGTCGAGTTTCTCGAATCGGACAACCAGGCGCAGTCCGACTCGTTCGCCAACATGGAGGCGAAGCTGCAGGAAGCGCTCCTCGCGGCGGACGAGGCGCGCCACAAGCTCATCAAGGAGGAGACGGAGCGCCGCATCCTGTTCAACAAGTACCAGGAGCTCAAGGGCAACATTCGCGTCATGTGTCGCGTGCGGCCGGTGCTCGGCGTGGGCGAGGGCGAAGGGGCCAAGATCACGTTCCCCGACGACAGGACGTCGGCCGAGATTGCGCTGCAGGGCGCCGAGAGACGACGCCATGGGCCGGCGTGAGCCGCAGACATTCAACTTTGAGTTTGACCGCGTGTTCGGCGGAGAGGCGCTCAACCAGGACGTGTTTGACGAGATTTCGCAGCTCGTGCAGAGCGCGCTCGACGGCTACAACGTGTGCATCTTCTGCTACGGCCAGACGGGCTCGGGCAAGACGCACACCATGTCGTCGGAGGACGGCATGATCCCGCGGGCGACGCACATGATCTACGACACGATCACCAAGCTCAAGGACAAGTCGTGGACGTACACGATGGAGGGCTCGTTCATCGAGGTGTACAACGAAGAGCTCAACGACCTGCTGGCGCCCACCAGCCGCGAGTCGGACGGCAGGGGCAGGCGGCTCGAGATCCGGCACGACGAGGCGCGCAAGCAGACGACGGTGGCGCACTGCAAGACGGTGGCGCTCGACTCGGCGGACAAGGTCGAGGCGATGCTCGCGCAGGCGCAGTCGAACCGGTCGGTGGCGGCGACCAAGTCGAACGAGCGGTCGTCGCGGTCGCACAGCGTCTTCATCCTCAAGCTCGTGGGCCACAACGCGTCGACGGGCGAGCGGTGCGAGGGCACGCTCAACCTCGTCGACCTCGCCGGCTCGGAACGGCTCAAGCAGTCGGGGGCCGAGGCGAGCGCATGAAGGAGACGCAGAGCATCAACAAGTCGCTGTCGTGCCTCGGCGACGTCATCGAGGCGCTCGGCCGCGCAGCGGGCACGTGCCGTACCGCAACAGCAAGCTGACGCACTTGCTGCAGTACTCGCTCGGCGGCAACAGCAAGACGCTCATGTTTGTCATGGTCAGCCCGCTGGAGACGCATCTCAAGGAGACGCTGACGAGTCTGCGGTTTGCGACAAAGGTATGTCACGAGCGAAAAAGGGGGGGCGGGCCTTCGAGAGACGACAAGCTAACAGGGTGCAGGTTCACAATACCCATATTGGCACGGCCAAGGCGACGAAGAAGGTGTAACGAACGCCTTTCGAGGCAAGACGTGGCTGGTCGACTGATGAACAAGGCGTTTTCGGGGGAGAGGGGGCTGGTTGCTGGCGCGGCGTTTGTATGTGTTTTGTTTGGATCCCCATGTCGAACAGGAGCGGGCAGGCTTGGGCCGCATGGCATCGGACAGGATTTGTATATCGACGATAGGGTATTCGTATGGGATGTGAAGACTCTGAGCCGCTGGCTCCAGGGCATGTGTTTGCTTCTTGCCGCTGACTATCGCATTGCAATTGAAGGTGCCTCGATGCTGGCTGACTGGCTTGTCGTTGTCGAGGTCAGGACATCGGTGCTGGACCAGTCCACAGGCGGCTAGCGATCTCGTTAGCGCCCGTCAGCGGCCTCAAGGGGGGGCCGGCCTCTGCGCCAGGGAGCCAAGGCCGCTAGCTCCAGGGACCGGGCCCTTTGTTTTCCCCTCCTTGTTGCCGCCCGCCCCTCCTTGTTTCCCCCTCCTTGCTCCTCCCCATCCTTGTTTCCTCCCCAATCCTTGTTCATACGCCCAACGACACGACATGGAACCAACCGACGCTCCATCTTGTTCTCGTCGAGGCTGCGCTGCTGGTCCATTGCCTCCTCCACAAGCAGCATCCAGTGCGTGACGGGCCATGAAGGCCATCGTTGACGCGATAGAGCACGACTTGACCAGCACATGAGCATCACCATAGCGTCAGCAGGCATCACCATAGCTTCAGCAGGCATCACCATAGCTTCAGCAGGCATCACCATAGCTTCAGCAGGCATCACCACAGCTTCAGCAAGCATCACCAGAGCTTTGACCATTGCGACACCAAAATGCACACGGCCTCCACCACGGCACCCGGCATCAAGCCCGGCGGCCTCGCCTCCTCGAAATGGGCTTCCACGACCTCCCCCGCCTGGTCCTCCCGCGGCACCCCGACCTACACCCCCCGCGGCAGCAGCAGCAGCAGCAGGAACAACAGCAGCAGCGCCGTCGGTCCCCGCGCGACGTCCGTCATAACCCCGGCCACGCAGTGGTGGGAGACACCCAACCCAGCGCCCAAGCTGCGCGACCCTGCCGCCGCGACGTCCGCAGCGGCACCATCCACAGCGACGCCGGCGGCAGCAGCCCCGACGACGGCGCCGCCGCCCCCAGCTGTCGGCCGCCCAGGGGGAGCTCCGCCGCTACGTCCAGATCGGTGCGCCGCATGGAGGTGGAAAGCTGCCCTACCCTGCGGGACGGGCTACCGGCCGGCGCCCCTGAACCCGCGAGGACGACGCCCGAGCCCATGTTCCAAGCCTCGAACTTTTAACAAGTACTACATGCCTCCTTCGAACGCCGCCCTCGTCCACCTTTCTCGGGCGTCTTTTGGCCGCCGCCGTCCGAAGGCCGGGCCCGCCCCCTG
>NW_003315024.1:197525-215832 GCF_000150825.1 Verticillium alfalfae VaMs.102
AGGCGCCTTTGTTCCACCTTCTCGGACGTCTTTGACCCGCCCCCGTCGAGCGCGGGAAAAAAAACCTACCCCCCGCCCCCTGCGGAAAGGGCACCGGCCGCCGGCGCCAAACGGCACGCACCCGCTACCCCAGAAACGTGCTCGCCCGCGCACGAGAGGGCCGACAATTCGCTGCGCGCGGCGCTGGGGACCGGCGACGTCCGCGTCTTCCTCGGCCGGGCGAAGGAGCTGAGGAACCGGTGGAAGTATGCCGAGGGTGACGAGCCTTCGACTGCCCAGCAGCCACCATTACTAAAGGGACCCACGAGGGGCAGCATCACGGGGCGGGCGCCGCTCGAGAGCTACGATCTCGACTCGATGTTTGGGCACATTTTCGGCGGCTTCGATCAGGGGTACGGCATTGCCGAGGCGTGGGTCGCCGAGCTCGCGAGCCGGGCCGACATGGTGCCCGCTGCTGCCGCGGACGGGGCGGCGGGCGCCGACATGGCCATCGACGACGACGAGGAGTTTGACTTTATGGTGGATGCCATGGACTGGGAGGCTGTTTAGGAGGAGCATGGCGCGGCACATTGGGTGTGGTTGGCGTGAGGACAGGGTCGTGACGGCTGGTCGGGCCTGGAGTTCCCTGGGCGCTACACAAGTACGTAAAATAGATACCCCCCCTTGAGTATGGCTCGACCAAATAGACTTTAGGCGTCATTTCTATCACAACGGGAAGTGTTTCTCGAGTCGGGTCGAGAACGGGCTCAGCAACATGATGCATCGCACTGCTCTTGGTGCCATGCCTCTCTGCATCCTGGGCGCATCGTGCCTTCCTGATAAATCCAAGAGCCCCAAAACAGCAGCCAAGAACTGGTGGGTCAACCGTTCGACGTGAAAAAAAATCAGATCACCGAAGGAGCACTGCCTGTTCCTCCTCTCAGCAGCTCAGTATCCAAGACTTCCATCCTTGTGGCTGCATGATGGCTTAAAAATGGAAAGCGCTTAACGGCCGTCCTCACGCCAGAGTGCCGGGCTTGACCTGTAACTTTCGAGGGCACAAGCATTCATGTACTGCTTGTCTTCTGACCTCCTATTACCTTGACGTCCTCATTCTTCTCAAGCAGCCACGGCGGGCTCTCGGATCTGTCGCTTCCGAGGCGATGGCTTCAGCTGGTATGGCTGTCTGTGGAAACACGCTCTCACGGTCGGTCACGCCCGGTGTTGACACGCTCCCTGCGGTGTCTGTGCATGATATTTCATAACGGCGTTCACTATATTGCGTCTAATATAGACTCCTTTGGTACCCCAGGTGCAGCAGAACCCTCATCAAAACAGCTCTCCCCGCCACCCACGGGACACGGCCCAAGGCATCGCCTTGCGACTTGATCAGGCATATTTCAAAAAGCACATCGAAACTATGCACGATTGTTAGAAATTGAGGGCAGGAAAGTCTGCGGGGAGCCATGGGGGGGGTTGGCTTACTGCAAGGGAGATAAAGTATTGGAAGGATCATACTGAAGCACTTCGATATGCAGGCTCCCCTGAGTCGGATGGCCGGCTTGTTTATCTTGCCCTCCTTCTTCAACCTCTCCTCCTTCGCCATCTTCTTCACGTGCATCTCATCGTCGTGTTTCTTGTCCCTCGCGGCCTTCTCGTCTTTCTCCTTCTTCTTCTCCTGCTTCTTCTTCGCGTCCGCCGCCTTCTTCTTGTCCGACGCGGCCCACTCGGCCTTCTTCCTGTTCATCTCCCTCTTGGCATCCTCTACGTCCTTCGCGGTCTTCGTCTTCTTGTCATTGTCCTTCTCGGCCTCCTTCTTCTTGGCCTTCTCGGCCTCCTTCCTCTTCTCGGCCTTGTCAGCCGCCTTCCTCTTCTCGGCCTTGTCGGCCTCCTTCTTCTTCTCGGCCTTGTCGGCCTCCTTCTTCTTCTCGGCCTTCTCAGCCGCCTTCTTCTTCTCAGCTTTCTTGGCCTTCTCGGCCTTCTTCTTCTTCTTCTCCTCCTTCTCTTCCTTCCGGTCCCTTTCGTTGTCGTCGTAGTCCTCCTCCTCCTCATACGCCTCGGACTCTACGACCTGCTTGTTCTTCCCGTACCTTGCAATTCGGCTGCCCTTTCTGTCGTATATGTAGATGTTTATGTCATCGTCCAAGGGCTTCAGGAGCCCGTTGGCCTGCGCCATTGAGTTGGCATCTTCAGGCTCGGCGGCGGCCTCGAGATCGCTCGAGACGCGCAGGGCGTCGTGGTCGGCGGGGCGCGGGTCTGGCAGCACGACGGCCGAGACGAGCGCGACGGCCGCGACGGCCGGGAAGAAGCACGACAAGCGCATTACGTTGCTTCGTGTGTGTGCGCGGTTCGTGTGTGCTTGGTTGTGTGTGCTTGGTTATATGTGCTTGGTTCGAGTGACTGGCTTGGAATGACTTGAAGAAGCGTGGGACGGTATCAAGAAAGCTTGGATGACTTGAAGAAGGGTAAGAAGTGGTAGTCAGGAAATATTGAAATGGGTGGTATCTGGCGGGAGTTGTGATGCCATTTGATCGACCAGGAGCCTCCCTTTATAGGCGAGCGGTCTGAAGGTTTCTTTCCGTTGAAAATTCTATCTCTCGTGTCATCAAGGTGCAGTGCAAGATGGAAAGGATATACGGGCAGTAGAGTTTGGATTCTGGAGTGTCTGAGAAAGCCTGGGCACCCTTATGAGCGAGGCCGCGGCGGAATAGGAACACGAACACGCAACGATCCTTGAGTTTTCGGTCCCTTGTTCGTGTCTAGGGTACATGCTCCTACCTTTGCGTCCAAGCCGCCTGACCTCTGTGAGTCCTCACGTTGGATCAACTTAGACGAACGGAAACCAGTGGGGCTTGGGAGGGCAATAACGACCTTGAATCCACGTCAGAGCTTCTTCCAACGGTACAACGGAACCTTGGACAGTTAGCGGTGTGAGGTTGCCAGCTGGACTTACGGCACTGTTTCTTGCTACCACCTTCACCCGTACATTTATCCATGCACCGTAAGTGGACGATCATGAAGTATTTCTGGGGCAGGAACTTTTTCTTGATCCTCTTCTTCTTCTTCTTGTCTTTCCGCAGTGTCAAGTCATCCCATTCATCGTCGGTGCCTGTCTCCTCAAAAACTTCCGTCTCAAGAAGTTCCGATGCCGGCTGGTCCACGTCGGGGCGCGAGAATGAAACCGGCAGGCCGGCCGGCACTGCATCAGGTTCGGCAGCCGGACGACGTTCGACGCTGCCCACGGCCTCGGGTGCGGCTTGTCCTTCGTTCTCGAGAGCCAAGACGCACGCGGCTATGGAAAGCACGGGCAAAAGCTGAGTGATGCGCATGGTTGAACACAGGTTGTTTCTGGGGCTTGGTGGTGCTTGCGGTGTCGGGGGTAGAAACTTGTGGAGAGACAACGACAGAGAGAGGGGGAGAGAGATAGGATCCAGACCGAGCCTCTTTTTATCTCTGTCTAATAGATGATCTTTCGATGAGTAGCACTATCATATTGACGCCTTCGGATGGAAGTGCTTCTTCTCTGCTGCTGATGACAGCCCATGGCATGACAGCCCATGGCGACGAGGCTGCTGGGCTTGGGAATCATGACGACGAGTGGTGGCGTCGTCGCACCAACATGATGATCAGCGTGACCTCGGTTCTGGATCAAGGCTTGAAGTAATCTTTTGGAGGCGCAACTCAGGTCAGGATGTGGCGCCAGAGGCGATTCTGGAATACCTTGGTAATGGATGAGCCATGAAGTTCCTCGAGATCGGTCGTCAAGATTGGCAGGGAAGCCTGGCTGGTAAGAACCTACAGGATGCACACTGTACACACTCGGAAGCCACATGCCCTTCGAAGCCATGTTTGGCAGCGCAAAAAGGGCCCACACAGTGCCGGTCCTCTAATGGTCACTCATCCCACCCTCCTTCCTTCAAGCTGACCTCGACACGCCAGTCATCCTGATGTCCTGGAGGGTGAAAGCCCGATCCCGTCGGCTCAACACATCATCAGCATCGCCAATATTGAACAGAAGCCCAAGTCACATCCGACACGGACAGCGCGGCCCTCGACCATCGCCTTGACACAGCCAGTGGGTAAGAACCCCCTCCCCTGACGTGGGATCTCCAACTGGGCAAAAACGCCTCACCGCTGCTCTGCTCTGCTCGCACGCCCACCACCATGCTGCACCCCCTCTGCGAGGTCGTGCAATACCCGCAGCATGCTGCCCCCGGCACGACACCCCTCATCCTGATCCACGATGGCGGCGGCACCTCTTTCGCCTACCACTGCCTCGACCCGCTTCGCCGCCCTGTATACGCCATTGCCAACCCCCACTTCCACTCAGGCGCCCCCTGGCCTGGTGGCATCCGCGAGATGGCCGAGTTGTACGTCGCCATGGTGCGCCGCACTGTCGACTCGGACGACTTCCCCGACAACGGGGCCGCCCGCGCCAGGGTCTTTCTCGGCGGCTGGAGCTTCGGCGGCATGCTGGCGTTGGAGATGGCCCGGCTGCTCGAGGGTGACAACGACATTGAGGTCGCTGGCCTCCTCATGGTGGACTCCACCTTTCCTCTCTGGAAGGACTACGAGACAGTGAACAGGAAGTTCGGAGAGATGCTGGTCGATGACGAGGACCCTCCCAGGAAGAACGTCCTGCTGGCGAGGCAGGCCATGACGGCCGCCGTGGAGATGATTCAGAGCTGGGAGCTGCCGCAGTGGGCATGGCAGGATGACAAGCTGGCCGAGGTCGGCGTCAACAGCTACTCGGCCACGGTCCCCAGCGTGCCTGGGGGTCCGCCGCCGACGGTGCTCCTCAAAGCCACAGACGGCGTGCCGACAAAGGTTGCCGGTGAGGTGAGCCGGGTCGACCTGTTTCGAGACCAGCGAGATCTGGGCTGGGAGAAGTACCACCCTGGCTTCGTCGGCGAGGTTCTCGACGTCGAGGGCCATCATTATGACCTCTTTGAGTGGGCTCGGCTCACGGCGACGACGAACAAGATCAAGGAGGCGTGCGAGCTGCTTGAGAGGAAGCGCGCATAGAATGACGACCATTAGCGTATACCCGAGAGTAATAGATGGAATTTTTCAGATCAAGTTACGGGAAGCTGAAAACACACTCATCCTTTCGGCCGACATGAGAGGGTGCGGCAGCCATTGTCGAGGCTTGATTTACTACGATGAATCTCTAGACTTCCAGCCTGCTCGCTCAATCCCTCAATTCCTGCTGCTTCCAAACCACAATGTAAATGATATCTCTGTCCCAGCAGAGTTCCTTCCGATGTCAGTCGGTTAACTCACCTCTTTCCATAGCCTTCTCTGCACTCCGGACTTACCTCTTTCCTTCCTACCACCTGCAACAGGGCCGAACAAGATAAATGCGTTGTTCCATCACCCTCTCATCTATTTCTTTTACCATCACCCACTCAGACACCAATATGGCACAACACAACCGACCACTCCTTACCACATAAACTTCTCCAGTGTGGACTTCAGAGCGTTGGATTCCCCGATGCCCGTTCTTTCTCGAATCTACTCATCGTCACACGCCATCGAGTACCCTTTAGCTTGAGTTGGACTTGAGCAAAGCAGTCCTTTCCCAAGCTAGGTCCTTGCGGTCTATTCACAGTCAACAATTCTGCATATCTCAGCTCGGCCTTTTTTTCTACCTCGGATCATCTTGGGGCTAGTTTGTATCCCCTCAAATCATCTCTCTCTTTCCCGGATCATCTCCTGCCTCGTTTCACTCTTTCCTCAAATCACAACCTTTGACTTATCTTTATCCATATACTGCCCACCCCCCCCCTCCCCCACTCCAAAAGACGCGCTCATATACACTCGTCGTCACACTTCTCAACTTCTTTGTCTCTTATTCCCTCCTTCCGTCTGAAGGATCGGCACTCGCAGCACTTGCTACATCAGCAGTCGCCTCTGTTTCGCTAATCCGATTCACTAAAACTATTGACATCGTCCCCAAGAGTTTTCCCGTCACAGGCCATTCCCGCCCTACGTCTCACTTCAGTTCAACACAACGAAGGTTTCGTTGACGCTCCTCAGATACCAGTACAGTTCAAGTCCTGCGCATCATCACTGCGAGCTCCTCCAACAGAAAGCACCCGCCACTTCTGCCCAACATGAGCGGCGCGGTCACGGAAAGTGCAGATGAAGTGGTGGGTTGTTATAAGGCCGAATGCCCTAGCAGCCCTACGGACGTCAAGATACTTAGCGACATCAGCAAGCGCGTCCAAGTGAAGGAGAATGCCATTCAATTCGCACTCGATATACTCAAGCGCCAGAGACTCATGCTCGGGAAACTTGCCTCTACTGACATCAGCGACATAGCTGACTGGCCCGAGAGATCAGGTATGTCTTTGTCTACGCCTTACATGTATCATTGATGCTTAAACAGATGCAGTCAAACTCGAAAGATCCGCCTTGAAACGAGAATGGCTTGTAGGTCTCACCGGCGACACAGGGGCTGGCAAGAGCACAGCCACCAACGCGATGCTCGGATACGACATCTCCCCCACCAACAGTTCCGACGCTTGCACCGCTGCCCCTTGCATCTACTCTTACAACCATTCTGATGACCCCGAGAAGGTCTTTCACGCTATCATCACTTTCAAGAGTACAGAATCAATTGCGCATGACCTTGAGCTGTTACAGGAGGAGCTGTCAGATATCGCACACAGCACCCGGGAGCATGGTGGGCTTGTGCAAGCAGAGACAGTCAGTCGACTGAACCAGGTCCAGAAACAAGTAAAGAGTGTTCAAAACTGGTCGGGTTTGACCGAGAATGAAATCAAGTGCGACGCGCCGAGCAAAATCATACTCGAAGCAAAAAAGAAGACGGTCCCTTTCCTGGACACCAAGAACAGCACTAAGAAACACAAGTTACAAATCAACGATTCGAATTTAAAACGGTTCCGCAAGACTCTGAAGCCATACATTGACAGCTCCGGTCGCAGCCGTGGCATCGTCCAGCATTGGCCCTTGGTGCAACAGGTGGAGATACAACTCAAATCCGATGTCCTACGGCACGGGATCAAGCTCGTTGACCTTCCAGGAGTTGCTGACTCTCTCGAGTCGCGCGCAGCCGTGGCCAAGGACTTTTTCGAGCGACTCGACAAGCTGCTCGTTGTTGTGCACGCTGTTCGAGCTGCTGACAATAAAGCCGGCTCCGACGCTATGCTTATGCCCGCCACTTTGTCCATGGATATGGGGCTAGACGGAAGGTTCGAACCAGACTCTCTTGCTGTCATTGTCACCAAGGTTGATGATATTAACCCGAAGAACGCCGAAAATGATTTTCCTGATGATGAAATCATCATGGCAGCAGTCAACACCTTGGAGGCCGAAAATGAAGAGCTTGCCAACCTCGAGGAACTGATTTCTAGGCAGCGCGAAATAATCGATGACCATGACGAGGAAGAGAGCGATACAGAAGTCAGGAGCCCGCTGAAGAAACGACCCCATCCCACTACAACCACCCTAGCAGCGGAGGAATCACGCCTAGCAAGGATGAGACACAAAAGAGATGCCAAAAAGAGAGGCGTAGAAAGCCTTACGTCGCAGCTCAAGCGCTCCTGCATACATGCTCGCAACCTCAAAGTCAAGCAGGCCGTGGGTCAGAACTTGAGTGACATAAAAGCTCAGGTCAATCCTACAGCAGTATCAGTGGTTGGCGAATTCGAAACAAGCGTTCTGCCTATCAGCGCTTCCGCCTTTCTTGACATCAAAGCCGGCGACTCTGTCATTGGCTTCTCTGATGCTAACGACACAGGCATCCCCGCACTTAGAGACTGGTTGACGCGTGCGTACTTGCCCAAAAGGGACATGAGCGCTGATGACGATATACTCGATGCTCGAGCCTTGTTGGACGCTCTTGATAGCTGGTCGTTGAATGAAAGTGCGGCGCGCCTGAGGATTTCGACCGAAGAGGGGAAAGAGATCAAACGTTTGCTCGACCAAAAGTTGACCCATTTGATACAGGTATACCCCATGCGTCGACTTCGGCTAGGGTTGTAGGCTGATGAAGATATCTAGACACTCAGAACCCCTCTGGCATGTTTCGCGAGAAGCCTGAGCAACTTGAAGCCTCTCCGAAACACTACAATAGCCTGTGCCGCACGCTCTGAGAAGGGCGACGAAGCTCCTACGCAGCGTGCTTGCGAGAGCGCGCTGCATGCCCAAGAACAGTGGGAAAATAAAAGGCCTTCGGTTCACGTTTCTCACCCAGAAAGAAACGAAAAGGTTTCGTATATGACCTACAAGGCATGCGTCAGGAGGGGCGGCCGCGAATGGACAACTTCAGCAAAGCCTCGAATGACATACAACTGGATGTCGTCCGTGTAAGTCAGCCAAATCTCCGTGTCCCTGGCGCGAACGGCTTTTAACTCCAGTTAGCTCACTCAACTTTTGGCGTGCACATGCGAGATTCTGGCAAGAAGCCTTCTTCCAGAGACTACCAAAGATAATCAACGATGCCGAGAGTCGCAATACGAGGATTTTCAACCAGTATATCACTGACCTCGTCACCGACGAGGAAATTCCAGCAATATTTCGCGACCTCCTCCGGCGTCGTGTCCCCTCGCTGCATACGGAGAGAGACGTCTTTCTCAAAGAAGTCCGAAGCACTGGCAACGACTTTCGTAACGATGCCCTGCGTCTTAAGCCTCGCGGTCTCTGACATCTTCACTGATTACATGGCTCCAGTCTTTGCGAAGGCTTTCTCAATCACAGGTAGGTTTTCTCGCACAGTGCTGACATTGCCCTGGTGCAATCGCTAACACAGCGCTGCAGGTGTGGGAGCTTTCGCTGAGCAAAGAAAGGTCGTAAAAGAACAATTCAAGCGCAAACTACCTGAGATGCTCCAGGACGCTCGGAACTTTATCGAGGAAGAGCTCGTTTCAAGCAAGACGGAGCGTGTGAACAAGCTGCGAGGGTCAATTTTTACGCCCAACAGCAAGCCCGGGACTCGTCTCAATGAGCTGGACAAGATCTTCAAGAACCTGCTGCGGGACGCGCGTGCCCCCGCGAGCAAGAACGCCGGTAGATCTCAGGGCACGCAATCAGAGTCTGTCACGACGGCCAAAGAAACGATCCGCGCCGCACTCGACGAATGGCATGAATACTGGCAGCCCATCGAACAAGCGCTACCAAAGCGGCCGACAAGTATGATTTCTGACGATAGCGAGAACGAGGAGGAGGAGGAGGAGCTTAAAACTCCGGACAAGAAGAAGATCGCAGGCGGCAAAGCGAAACCGAAGGCAAAGCCAAAGGCTAATAAAGTGCCACCGAAGCCCAAGGCCACGCCGAGGCCCAGGGGTTCTTCCAAGACCAACGTTGAGGCTCTGCCGCAATCGAAAATAGTCGAAGTAAAGGCTCAGCCTCGCAGCATGTCAGTGGTCAAGACGGAAGAAGATGACGAGATGCATACTGGTGGAACCATGGCTGCTGACGATGCGCCACACACTGGAGGCTCACCAGCTAGCAGGCAACAGATAGGGGCTATGATGGCAGCTGTCACAGCGGAGACTGAAGCATTGCCCGGGGATAGGCAGGGCAATTCCGCCAAATAGGCAAGGGGTTGCAGGCAGACCACCAGGCATCATGGATGGTGTCACGGCGTTTGGCTTGTCATTTGCACTTTCGTATTTTTGCTCTTGGTGGGGGCGTGAGATTGGGCTGTTGGGTGCGTTTGGACTGGCCATTGGAAGAGGAAAACGTACACACACACACACATTATCACGGGATAGCTTCACAGGATTCTCCAAATCATCTCACCACGACACTCGCCAGAAGCCGTAACTTCCCTAGCGTGATAATGGTCCGTGAATCACTCAAGACGAATCATCACAACCGTCGACAGCGTCGGAAGCCCGTCAGGATCGGGCAGCAGCAGCAAGTGCCAGGAAACAGACGCCTTCCGATACGCGAATGCAGAACATAGCCCAACGCCCAGGATCGCGCTCCGGCAGTCGGCAAAGGCATGTCGAAAAGGTTCAGTACTGCAAAGGCGCCCCGACGGCCCAGTTATATTAATTTCCCATTCATCATCTTTCTGTCCCCGAGGTCCAAGTTGGGCGTCAGTGGTCCTGACCTCCTTTGCTGCCCAACATCGACCATCACGATGCGGGGAAACGTCATGGAGCAGAGAGCGCGAGACGGCCAAGGCTCTGCTGTTCACGCATTGGTGCTCAACTCATGTCCAGTTGCAGAGTCACAGAGGAAGATCTCAGCGGAATAAATCAGCATGTCTATTGACATTACGTAGCCAGAGCACGCGCACTGCAGCTCCAACCTTGGCCTTGTGGCCTCATGACGAAAGAAGAATCCTCGCCTTCGCGACCTCGCTTCTCAGCGTGGTCAAGTCTCGTCTCATCAACCTTGAAACGAGTGTGGTATCCCCCTGTTCTCAACTCCGGTAGGCGAATGGAGAGGGCAAAAGAAAACACGAAGAAAACAATAGAAAAGCAAGTGCGTTCGCCATTCGTGGCCCCCTCCCAATATGCAATTGTTGTGAATGTGTGTGTGTATCGTGTCGTAGATCATCTCCCTTATGGCTCGCCTCAACGTACATGAAAGCAAGGGTTCCATGACTGCTTGTCAAAGTCAAAGGCATCGCCAGCAAGGTTGCCCCGTCTCGGCCCCTCCGTCAGGCTCTGGCACCACATTGCGACCCAACGACAGGGCGCACGACGTGGCAGCAGCGCAGAGTGACATTGCCTGTGGACGATCAACGTTGCGGTGGCCATACTCACGTCCAGTGCCGCACGCTGCGTCCAGTGAGCCGGTGCAACGCAACCTTTTGAGCACGATGCCCATCATGTATCCCTTCTCACTCCCCCAAAATGCACTCCATCGCGCCCCATATATGGATATCCGAAACAAAAACGCAGAAAACTATCGAATAAGACATGGCGGTCGTCGTTGCTGTACGGACCCGCGCCCAAGAGTGGCGCCCTTACAGAATTGCACAACCAAACTAGAAATGAATAAATGAAAATGACAGTTTGACACAAGGCGCAAAGCCGCCCCGTGAAAGTAAATTGCTACGCAAGGCGCCGGATGGCACCTCAGGCATATGCCTCCTCGTGGTAGCCTCGGTGATGGGGGATGTTGCTGTATTGCACATCGTCGGGCGTGTAGCTCTTGGCAGTTTTGACCTTCCCGAAGTAGGGACCTCCGCCACTGCTGGAGTAGGCGCCCTCGCGGGAAGGCATTTGAGGTCGGACTTCGGCAACGCGCACGTGTGCAGAAGGGTAGTAAGATCCCTTTGATTTCCTGGGAGGGGATCCATCGCGGTAGGGGTAGAGCGGCTCCCCATGCATCGGGACTGTCCGCCCGTTGTTGACGGCATATCGAGCCGTCGTGGCGCGGGTCAGGGGAGGTGGCGGGGGATAATCCTGCGGGAGCGGTTCCGGAGAGTGCGTCTTGTGGCGACGTTCGCGTCGGCGAGGTTCCCTGTAGCGGCGCTCCTCGTCATCAGAGTCGCTTTCGCTGACCTGCGGCTGGAAGCTATTCCGGCTACGGCCGCGGGGATTCGCGCTCGCAGGAGAATGCATGTCATGATCGCCGGCATAGTGGTATGTCTGTGACCTTGAAATTGTAGGTTGTGGCGATGGTCGGTCGTAATCTGCCTCCCTCATCGTGTTGGCCCTAGGGAGCTGCGTCTTACGCGGCGGGGATTCCGGAACCATCGGAGGGGTGGTACCAGCGTTCAAGAAAGACGGGGGCACACGGGCGGAGGACAGATCGACCGCAATCGGGCTTGTGGCGGGGGCATCCTTGGGTCCAGATGAGGATTTCTTGTGACTGGACTTCTCTCGAACTTTGGGGGCTTCAGATGAGCGTCTAGGAGATGGTTTAGCAGCTGAGCGACGGGGGGGCATCATCCTCCTCCACCGAGATTGGATCATTAGGAGGAGGTTGAAACTGGGATTCCTGGGCCGATGGAGGTGTCGGGACCGCAGCTGGAGGTGCGTACCGGTAGGGCTCTTGGTACGTCTGGGACCGGCTCAATTGCGGCTGAGCTTTCTGTCGCGCGGAGGTCATGTAACGGACAGCGTCCATCATTGCAATCTGGGTCTTGTCCATTTGTTGCGGCTCAACTCCGTGAGTGGAGAGGCGTTCGCGTTCGCGCTTCTCCTTGTCGTCGTGCTTCTTGGAAGAAGAACTTGACTTCTTCCTGTCGACCTTGGCAGGTGAGCGATAGTCCTCGTCATCGTATTGTTCCACATAGGCCGACTTGTGTTTGCTGCGCTTGTCCTCCGTCTCTCGCCTCCGCTCTTTCTCCTGCAGCTTCTCTAGTCGTTTCCTCTCGGCACGGCGAGCTTCTTTCTCCGCCGCCTTTTCTTTCTCCGCAGCCTTGTCAGCCTGTTTCAAAAGCCGTTCCTTCTCTTCTTGGTCTTCCTTCCTGCGTCGACGCTCGCGATCACGCTCTCGCTCATCGTCTCGCTTCGAAGACTTGTCGTCGTAGGAAGCAGCACGTCGAGCGCTCCGCGCAGCTTCTTCAAAACGGGCAGAACTGTGAATTTCGTCCTCGTAGGAGCGAGACGGCGGATAATTTGAGTACATTTTGGAGCCGGTTGTGCTAGGAGCGCGAGTAGATGTCTTCGTCTTGTAGGAGTCGGGTCGGGGCTCTGCAGTGCGGACTTCATAGTAGCGAGGAGGTGTACGAGCGGCCGATGTGTTGGCTTCGACATTCCGTCTCTTCTGCTGGAGTTCCATCAATTTGATCTGATCGTCGTATTTGGAGCGTTCTTCTTCGCTGCCCAATAACTCGTAAGCTTGTTGAACCCTCTGGAACTCATCTTGCTTGGCCGCCTTCAAAGCCGGGTCTTGGACCTTGTCAGGATGACACTTGAGTACAAGCTTGCGATACGCAGTTCGAATCTCGGACAACTGCGCATCCTTGGAGACACCCAAGACCTTGTAAGGACAAGGCTGTAATGAGGTCATGTTGGCAGTCGATTGATCTGAGGTGTCGAAACTGGGGGATAATGGAAATCCGTGTGACAAGAATCGGCGGGCGGACGGATGCCAGGGATGTAAGTATTCGTCGCTCGTGGTTCCAAAAACGCGATGTCAGCGAGGAGCTGTTATTGCATCGATGCGGCGGCGAGCAATGTTGGGGTGAGGGTGAGGCGGTGCAAGGCGAGCCTCTCTTGGGGGTTCGGGAATTCGAGGGATGGTCGCCTATGAACGAGGCGGGCTTGGTGGTCGGAGGGACGATTGGCACCTGATGCACCCAGGTGTGGAAGTGCAGCAACAGAAAAGAGAGAGAGAGAGAAAAGGAGTACAACGAGAGGAGAATGGGGTTAGGAAACGAGGACAACGACGTCAAGGTGATCTGTCGTGGCCCCTAGCTCTGGCAGTCCCAGGTCAGTGTTGGTTGATGATTGATGATTGAGGGTTAGAAGGTTGGGTTGAACAGGAGACGGGCCGGACGGGGGACTCTAGTTGGAAACCTGATGAGGTCAGAGTCAGGATGGGCCAGTCCTTGAAGGCTGCTGGGGTCTGATTGGGGGGCGGAGGCGAAAATTGCGGGCTGGGTGTGGTTCTGGGTGGCTCGAAAAGGAGGGGAAGGCGAAGGGGGGTGTAGCCACAAGGGGGCCGACGGACCAGAGAGAGAGCACCAGACGGGTCTGTGTGCAGTCCAGTGGCCGGACGTGAGACAGGCGACGTTCTTGGCCGAACTAGCACTGGAAGGAGTGCTGTCTTGCTAGTGATATGTTGCGCGAAATAATAGGGTGACGGGCGGCAGCGGTCACACCCGCGTCTAGGGTCCGTCGCGTGAAGGTAAAATGTGCTGTAGAAGTACGGTGCACGGGATCTGCGTCTCGCGTTCGGCTTCTAGAGGAATGAACAAGAGCTCGAGTTGCTTGGAAAACGTGAGAGCAAATTTCCGGTGCTGACCAACGGCTGAGGTCGAGATACAGAAGGGGGGTGCTGAGCAAGGCCCGTGGAAGGCGCTTGTCGTTCCTGGAAGTGGCACAGCGAACGAATGGCTGACAGTGCAGAGGCGCCTGGGGCTGTGGTGGTGACGAGTGCTGAATGAAGCTGAGGAATCGAAGTGCAAACAACCGCCTCGTCGGAAGAACTGGCGGTGCTGCGCCTCGTAGCTGGATCGGCCGGTCCGGATTTCAGGCGGCCAGGGACAGAGGGGGCGAAAAAAAGTGTGAAGGCCGACGGCTGGGGCGGACGAAGCAGAGAAAAGACTGAAGAGGAAAATTCTCGATGAAAGAGGCGAACAGAAACTGCGACGAATAGCGCAGTTTGGTAAGGTCGGGCGACGCTGGCGTTGGCGAGGGACTGGAATGGGATGGCTCTGAAGGCGAAGGAACGGGTTGCAGTGGTCGGAAACAACTGGCAGTCGAGGTACAAAGCAGGTACAGAGGTACATCTGCCGTCTGCTGTGTGCGGTGGCGACAATATGTACCTGCGGGAGGATCGATTTCGGGCGAGTGAGCGATCAATGGGTAGTCGTCAAACAGTGTGGGATGTATTGGTTGTGTGATAGGCAATTGCCGGCCACGCGATGGATTGGTATGTCTGTTGAAAGAGACGCCAAAGGGCAGACAGACAATGTCAGAGTTGGGCGATATACGATCTATGTTGACGAGGGCTTGTTTGGAACTGCAACGGCACGAAGACTGCGCCAGCAGAGCGTTGCTATGGGCGTCGAGGCAGTATTGATGCAAGAGTCCCCTTTTACTCCTCTCTCAGTCGTGCAAATGGCCAAATGAGGTATCGTTTGAGCCAGAACGACGGGGGTCGTGGTATGAATCTGGCGGTGAGGGTTGCTTGGTGGAGAGTCTTGGGTCTGTTGCTGCGGATGCGTCGCTTCGGTTTGATGTTCGTTTGCAAGGCAGCCCTGCAAATGATATCACCCAGGTGGTTCGGGTCATGAGCAGGTGACCCGGCTCGACAGGAGACTTGGATTTCTACACCTAGAACAGGCTGGCTTGCACAGGCGTGCGGGCAGCTCAATGTCCAGATCGGGTGGCCTGGGACCATGAGCCATATGGACTAGCCTTGATCAGGAATGGAAAGGAGAACCGGGCTGGGATGGACGATGGACACGATAGTCGGCCAACCGTACTGTACAATTGAGTCCAGGATCGCTCGGTGCTGGCTGGTTTGCTGCGGGCCTGACCAACGGCGACCTGCTTGCTGTGCTGTGCAGTGGATTTCGGGGCTGCTAGCTGCAGGGCCCAGAGCGATGGTCTCGCGATGTGTGCGTTGTCGGGCAAATAGCATCAGCTGGTGGTGTCATTGGCGTCGTCTGGTTTCTGTTCCCTGCCCTGTCTGTCTGTGCCTTGACGCTTCCTTCCGTCCCATCGTCTGCTCAGGGACCTTCTACAGTTGCCCTTGGGTACATGTTGTGGTCGTACCTTCCTTCCCCTACCTTGCCTTTGTATTCATTCGTCCTTCCTCCTTCCTTCCACTCCTTCCACTACGTGCCTGGTCACCTTGGTACCTACCTCTCTGGGTACCTATCAATCGACGGGCCTACCTCAGCCCCCTATATGCCGTGTCCCATGTCTTGTCAACGTGCCTGCTCGTGTTATCCCCATCGATGTTGCCCTTCCAGCGCATCCTGAAATCCTGGGCAACCTCGACGAGCTACCAGGATAGCTTATTACCGTAGATAGGTACCTTGGGTACCTTCCTAGATATGGACGGGGTCAGCTCCACCATCCATTCGACAGCCCCCCTTTCACTCCACCACGCCTCACGAGACAATGGCTCTTCGATCTTCCATCTCGCCATCCTCATCCACCAAGACCCAGATTCAGACCGCCATCATGAGTCCTGGCATCAGCTCACGTCTACTGCCCCATTTTCTCCATCACATCGTTGCCGTGACCTCCACCTTTCACTCGTCGCCCTCGCTGCAACATCTACCCTTTCGGCACCATCGTCTTGTGCCTGACTGGTCGATCGACTGTCGTCTCATGCAGGTGGGCCAGTCGACACCGCCTGCGCACCCCACGGCCGGCTTCCAGTTGGCTCGTCACCCGCATTGGCCTACTGTCGTGGCCTTTGCCCTCCGGATCGCCCCCCTGGAATCCCACGCACTCGACCATTCTATCACCTTCCACAACCCACGATGCCACAGCAAATGGGCAGGCCACTGGGCTTTCGAGCTGCAAGACTCTGGAGACACCCCCAAAGGACCCATGTTCGCTTTCTTCCCACGGCTTGCACCACTCGCACGTCCTCATCTACTCATGAGCTTGTCACATCCATCCACCATGACGAAGTATGGGGTCGCCTGCTCACGTCTCTTATCCCATGATACTTTTATGACGAACCCTCTCAAACAGTTAGTGTGCATGTCTCAGGATCCCATCACAAAAGGTCACCGGTCGACAGCACCCTCAAACGAGCAGAGAAGCAGGTACTATGTACGCCATCTCGTCGATGGGCTTGGTTTCCATCTCAGTTTGGTGGACGCCCCACGCCCGGCCGTGGATGTTGTTGTGCCCACGTGAATCCCATCCGCGCCGTAGTTCAAGAGGGTGCCTCGTCATCGCTTGTGATTGGTGGCCTGCGGGCTTTGTCAGTCCAGACGGCCGTCCGCGGGAGGGAGGGGCAGTGGGCCGGGACGATTCGATTCATACCAGGCCGATCCCGTCCAATCACCTTGCCATCTCGTCCTGGCCAGTGAAGACGTCCGTCTCGACCAGGGCCCTTCGACCTCGAAGCGAGTGCATCGATGGTGAACAGGAGAGAGTCGGCATCGGGCTGCTGCTCAAGGCTGCTCAAGGCTGCTCATGGCCGCTTAGGGCCGCTCAAGGCCGGATTATGACCTGTTGGAGGAGATCCAGCGGGTGCTGGCATCAACAAAATACAAGGCTGTGTCTCTCATAGACCAAGCTCACTAGAGAGTCGCCTGGATGACGAGTGAGCGGTCTGGCCAGCAACGGCTTCCAGGCCCACTATCACCAGCACTTGTTGAGTGGGTGCCCACCAGTGAGCTTTGACCCGCCGAGCATGATCGACCACTCCACAGCGGCACCGCTGGTGATCACCTGCTGGGTGCCACTGGCGTAGAACGGCGCCGTATTCGTGCGGGATTCCATCGTTGTCTTACCACATCCTCTCACTGCCTCCTCACAATAGAGTAAGTGGGCGCCGACATCGAAAGACCACAAGGTGCTCGACATGCTTCTGAGGTGGGGGCGGGGCAGACGCGACGATCGGAGGTGCATCTCCTCAATCATCAGACGAGAAGATCTGTATCGGGGACGCAGCTTCATCCATCAAGACGAGTCAGCGCGAGACGCGAGCACGCCCGGCTGATGCTCTATACCCCTGGGTATACTGTACAAGAGCTCCGCTTTCTTGTCGGATAAAGAGACTCGTAACCTAGGACGCAGCTTGCCGCCATTGACGCCGCTACATTCTGCCACTCAAGCAGAGATAAACCTACCCTTGCAACGGCGCGGGACCAGGCTTCAGTTGCGAATCATGGATGCATCACGCCTGGTCCTGAATATATTGATTCGGGGGATACATCGCTGCCCCCCGCGCCCTTTGGACATCGGCTGTTTCTTCACTGCTCTGGGCGCCAGAATCTAGACTGACCCAGCTTCCCCTCCTGCGTCTGATTGGCATTCGGGCAATCCCAATCCGCCATACTTGTGGTTGGCATCGCAATTTTAGTCCTTGAATCTCTTCCTGTGTCATGGGTGATATGTACACCCTACCGAATGTTGAAGCCCAGCCTGTTCAGTCTCGATCGCTCCTTCGCCACCAAGCTCGCCCGAGCCCTGCCCACTTGACCCCGCCATTCGACGCCATCATCGCAACCCCGCGATCAGGGGTTTAATGGCGCAGCCAGAGCACCTGCATCGTCAGCACCTGCTGCTCCATTGGACGCAGGTCATCGAGCAAGCGCCCGGTGCTCCCCTCCCAGGGTGCTTGTCAACTGAGCCTCCCTCTCCGTCTTTCATCCACACGGGTCGTAGGTCACTCAACATCGACCACGTTACCAGAGGGTTGCAACGTGCAAATGTGGCTTGAGCTTCACAAGTCAGGGCGCCAAAGTGTCAGCTCGAAGCTCGGGGGGCATAAAAGCAACGTGACTCAGGGGTCCGGCAGTTGCGGCGGACTGGATTGGCCAGAGCTTGGGTAAGCTCTTGTCGATCGGGAGGGGGTCGGGGAAATATTCCGTGACGAGGCTGGGCATCCCAGCCAGATGAGCGGCGGCTCGGCGATGGGTCATGGGGGTGATGATGGATGTGACCAAATTGATTGAGGTGCTCCGTACACTACTGGACTCCTCTGCAACAGGTTCAATGTTCGAGAACAAGTGCATGATGTCGGTCTAGAC
>NW_003315024.1:216575-220438 GCF_000150825.1 Verticillium alfalfae VaMs.102
CTGCTCGACCAGGACGTCTCCTTGAAAGGCCGACGTTGCCGCAGCTCAGGTCCCAGAAGGACGCGGTTCTGCGCGCCTCGCGCCTCGTGGACGTGGGCCGCATGCCCGCGAGACGTGGGCGGACGCGCCAGAGGGCGCGGCGGAGGGCTTCGCAGCCGGCTGAGCGGCGGGCGGGCGATTCATCACCGTGGGCGCGCGGCGGCGTGTGAGTTATGACGACGTCGGCGTCGAGGGGAATGGCGTCCCAGAGGGATGGGAGGTCGGTGGCTGTGGTTGGAGCGAGGGGGTGGAGGGGGGAGGTATAGGTGAAGGCCGAGAACGAGCCGTGGAGGGATGATAGGGGGGAGAAAGGGGAGCCAAAGGCCGTGAAAGTCGTGTGTGGCCCTTCTGGTGAGGAGAGGCGGATGGTGGTTGAGGCGTGAGCGAGGTAGGTAATCGATGGGGAGGATAGCAGGAGGTCGAGGCAGTCTTGGTGAGTGTGAGAGGAGTCGGCCAGCGAGGAGCCCCGACTGGCGACGAGCTCGGGATCAAGATTTAGGTCATGATTTCCTACGTAGCCATTCAGTTGTCGGCGTAAGGCCAAGTTGAGCATGAATACCGCTGCTGGAGATACCGACGGCGGCGGCCGGAGACGCTGAGGTGATTCTGGAGATACAGGCTCATCCCTTCAAAGAGGGGCCAACGTACCTGCAACGACTATTTTGGATTCAAAGTCTGCCTTCTCTAACCACTGAACGACCCGAGACAACTGATCGAGAATTAGTTGCGGCGTTTCGGTTGATAGTCATGTCCAGGACCTGATCCAGGGCAAGCTGATTCGCGTGCACACAACAAATATTGATGCCATGACATCCCGCGGGCCGAGCCCTTGAACCTGGAAATATACCTTGAGGGGGTCGCAGTCTTACCTCGGAATATGATCCCTGGTTCGTCAAGTCACCAGCATGGATGAGGACATCGCCACGGGGTAGGGCGGGTGTGTGATTGTGGGTGTCGGAGATGAGGACGAAGCGGGTACGACGGAGTGTTTCGGTTGACGATGACATGCTGAGTCTGAATCTAGGGCGTTGAAGCCGACGAAAACCCCGATGTCGCGGTTTCCCTTTGATGTAGGCTCTGGCTGGTGCGGCACGTTGCTCTGTGAGGTGAAGGTATTCGGTCTTCAGACCGTGTCTATTCCGGGATCGTGACTGATGACCTCTTGTCAAGCAGCGATATGGTCCCTGGGCAAGTGCCTGCGTCTGCGCTCGATTCGAGTGGAAAGCTGCGACTGCCTCTGGCCGTTCTGTCTTATTGTGGCTGGTGACGCCACAGGCTCGCTATATTCACCCAAAGAGGACGATCAGTCGGCTTGGATATAGAATGACCAATATAAAGGAAATCAAATGTCAGAGGGTGCGATGATGCCTACTGCTCCTGATCGAGGTGCTCTATTGGTGCGATATATATGTCCTTGTTATTCATAAGGGCTGATTCAATCTGGTGCAAATGAGGCCATCGCCACAGGTCATTTCAGGACAACTGGCGGAGAGCAGCTGGGTGTAGGTAAGCACTGGTTGACGAAGACCGGGCCTGACTGGGGTCAAGTGCCGGGAAGTGAGTTTCTAGGCCCTCCCTGGTAGAACGATGTCTATCAACCAAGTGCCTGACAACAGAATGTCTCGGCGGCCACGTTTGAGACCGCCGGATTCACAGCTGTTTGTAGACAAGACGTGATGGCCACTGCGTGGTCCCTCGTCGCCGGTGCACCCGTGGTCAAGACCGTTTCCCATGGGCCACTTCCGCTGTTCATCAGGCTGAGACGACGGTGGAGGCATCTGATTCATGGCCCTGGCACGCAAATCCCTCCCAGAGGCAGCCCTGAACGGCCCCGGCGGGCCCCCGGGCGAGGCACCAGCCCCCCCAGGCTCAGTGGACGCAGCGCTGGTGGGCATTGGTGGGTTCACGCACGGTACAGATAGGACGGGTTCCATCCGCATGAGCCGCTCATCTCCGGGTGTCTTGCTTTTTTCGCTGCAGCGGAGCGAGTGAGGTTGCTCATGAGGGGGATCGCAAGTAGGCATCATTGCCACACAAACAGTGCTGCAGCTGAGCCCCTCCTCATGCCCGTCACGGGTGCAGTGCGTTGAACGCCGCCAGGACCACTGAAGAGGCAGCGATAGGACAATGCAGTGAGAGGAGCCACCTTGGCTGGAGGGTCTGCTGCTGCAATTGGCCTGGGGGCTGCAGAAGCGCTGCAGCGAATTGCTTCTGTGGGGAAAGAGGGGGGAGACAAGATCACTTCTGCTGCGCAATGTGCATTGGCGAGACGCGGCCTGTCTCTGGTTTCGATCCGGAACCTCTCTGACTTGAGGAAGAGGGAGAAAGAAGAGTAGTAGGGGACAGAGATGAGGGAGGAAGCAGCATGCTGATGTAGGAAGACGAATCGGGTCGGCATCACGAAGGCAAGGTAACATGGTCATATTAGGTCCAATCTCATTACACCAAACCGTGGCTTGTCGTCGCCCAGTTGGAAGCGGTCCGCCGTGGCCCCCCCCGGTGAGCCGCTCCCGAAGAAGAGGAAGGAGGGACCACCCACGCAAAACTGAAGGGCAAGAGGGGAGAGTGGGGTTGCACGCTAAAGCTGGCACGGCCGCATGGGATTGGGGAGTTGAATTGATCCCCACCTATTCCAGCCAATAACCATGCCAGGTCGTGCCTGCTTCACCAACCCCCTTCCAAAAAAGACCCGACACTGGGGCGGGCACTGGCCTGCCTGGGGACCAGGACGTCCACGCCAAATTCCTCCACCACCTGCTACCTGCTACCTGCTGCTGCTCTCTCTCTCTCACCACTCGTTGCCCTGCTTGCTGCTGTCTCGTCTCTTCTCCTGCTCAGCGAACGTCGCTGGTCCCTGAAAGACAGACGCAAGCAGACAGACCACCAAACGCCAACACGAATTGACCCTGTGCATCGCCCGGCGTTTCCACGACTCTCGTTTACCAGCTCGACTCTTCTTCCCATGTTATCCAGTTACAACTGCCGCCCAGCACCTTTTGGCACGCGCTGATCCCGAACCCAGCCATCAGGGGCACCGTCATCCATTGTCTCCGTCTCTCCTCGCTTCGGCAACCTCTCCTTCTTTGCCCGTCGGTGAAGGGGCCAAAAAAACGCTGGCACGCAGACCCGTTCCACTCCAACACTAGTCTGCCAGTTAGCCTAGCTTCCACACAAGCGATTGTTCGTTGACGACCCGCTGCTGCCCTTGCTTGCTTGCCCCTTCGTCATATCCCGCCTGCCAAACTCTCTCCGCGACAACCGACGCCGAACCTTTCCTCTCCCGTTGCGTCTTCGTTGCGTCTCCGCTCAACTTTCCGCAAACACGCCCCGCTGGATGACCACGACGCGTCCTCACTCGCTACCGAGACTGAGAGCCACGCCTTGCTGGATTATCGCGCTCGTCTGAGCTTGAGCATGACCACCATGGCGGGTGCTCCAGCCTCAACCGCAACCATCACCGCCACGACCAACAACAACGATGTCCAACAGTGGGACTTTGCCTCCAACAACCATGTAGATGTACGTCAACCCTGGGTGCCTTTCTTTCTGTCCTGTAGCCGCATGGTTCACTATCTCCATGCGTAGCGTCCCTTTGTTTGGGTCAGTAGCTGACTCGGAAATTCGCACAGGAATACCCCCAGGACACAGTTTCTCCCATACTCAGTGAATACGGGAGCCGGCCTGCGAATGGCAACGCCTCCGCCGGCTATGAATATGGCTTTGAGCCACTGCCACCCTCCCGAAAGAAACATTCCGTCGAAACATGTCGTCTCTCAAGAACGCTCGATCTGGGACAGGAGCAATCGCTCATCAGATGCTTCGAC
>NW_003315024.1:220538-224086 GCF_000150825.1 Verticillium alfalfae VaMs.102
CACCGCTGATCAACCGCTTAAGGCAATGGGGACGAACGAAAAACTCAAAGTGGCTTCCATCGCGACAAATTGGCCAAAGATCGAAAGCCGAGAGCTCCAAGCGGCTGGCATCTACCTTTCCTCGGTCCCGGGCAAAGCAGCAAGGTGCGTAAGGGCCGAAATCGAAGAGCGTCACCAAGGCGCCAAGAGGACTGCTTCAGCAGCGGCTGAGGACCGCGACCATTCTGTCCCAGCCAGCCGGCACCGGAAGAACTCATCCGCTGCTGAGAACAGCCTGTCTGACAACCAGGCCCAGACACCCAGCTGGGACTTGCGACTTCCCGAGGAAATAGAGGCTGAAGGAGATCCTTACTGGACAAGTACCTCATCCAGAGCTGGCTCTAAAATTCCTGTGGCGAAAATGAGCCCTTTGCCGATTCCGGAAACCTTCATTGACCGCAACTCGCCTTCTTCACGCAGGCAGAGTGATGTTCCACGCGAAGCCGAGTCCATCGCCTATCCCAAAACGAGGTCGAGAGCTGGTAGCATCAATGCTCTCGCCGAGCCTGCTGCAGCCGGGACGCTGCAGCCAGCCAAGCGATCCGCCACCGATGTCTCGCCTAGGAAGACGACTCCAACTGCTAGGAAGACATCTGCCCCAAGCAAGTCGAACGGCTCCGTGAGCGGGCGGCCACGAACGCGTGGCGGTCCCAACAAAGACTCCACAAGCAGCACCGGCACGACGCGCCCTTCAACAAGGTCGGGCGAACTATCACCGGGCAACAGGGCGCCAGAGGGAGAACCGCCCTGGATGATTGGAAGCTACAAGCCTGACCCTCGCTTGCCCCCCGATCAGCAATTGCTTCCCACAGTCGCGCGACGGCTTCAGCAAGAGAAGTGGGAGAAGGAGGGCAAGTTCGGCAGCGTCTACGACAAGGAGTTCCGACCGATGACAGATGACGCCCTTCTGAGCCCCCCTGTGCCAGGCCCCAGCGGCGTGCAAGAAGAGGAGAAGCAGCTGCAGGAACAGTCCCGACGAGTGGCCGCTCAAACCAATAGAGAGCAAGAGCCCGACCCTGAAGCAAGGCACTTCATACTCGACGATACCCAAAATTTCCGACAAGCCTCAGGTCAGCCCGCTGCCAAGCCCGCGGACGCCCGGGCCTGTACCACAATCGCCCCCTACAGCACAGCAACAACCTGCGAGGGTGCCGGACGCCTTCAGCGGAGAACGACGACGTGGCGCAGAAGAAGGGAGGCTGCGGGTGCTGCATCATCATGTGATCCATCCGTTGCAACTGTGGATGGGTGGATGATGGGCGCAACCCTTTTACGACGTTATGACTTTCCTTTTCTTTACTTTGATTCAAGCCTTGTATGTTACCTCAACAGCACTTCCTCAAGCCGGCCGCTGAGCCGAGACAACAAGCCTAGCGAGGACTTGGTTTCCTTTACGGTTCCTGGAGGTTTAGCCGACCATCGTCATTCCCTGAGGAAGTATAGGACAATAGCCGTGTCCCTGAGCAAACAAGGGACAACGGCATGGCCAGTTCACCGACTTCGACACACTCCCCGGCCCACAAGACAGTATCTGTACAAGTATAGAATTACTCCTAGTCTCTCCTTTTCTGCTTCACGGCGTCACGCATCAGCGTCTGCTACTCGTTTTCCTTGCTGTTTTTGGGAGAAGCCTTCATTGTCTGAGCATTATCCCCAACGATCCAGTTTGGGACCTTTTTAAACAAATAACCCCCTTTAGTCGATGAGCTTGTTCTTGTTTTTTTTTCTTCAAAAGGGGAGGATTGGTTGGATGGTGAGAAGAATCTGGAAGACGGGGAGGAAGAAGGGACGAGACGGTGCGACACGGGGAGGCTATCCATCCATCTAGGCGATTTGACTTCCTGATACCCCCTTGATTCTTGCGCGCTGGTCCTCGATGCCTGGCTGCGCCTGTTTTGCCAATTGGAGAGCGGGGACAGTCAGATAAAAATACAAGAGTTCTACAATCTAAGCATACCGCTTGTGCCTTGACCGCGACGTGACGACGATTGCTGCTCACAACTAAGTGAGCCGCAAGACTGTGCAACACTCCGTACCTAAGCAGAAGACGCCAAGGCAGTCTGTCGAGCCTTACAGCCAGTCCCACGTCCCAATGTATGAGGCAAAAAGTGATGGTCGAACACCGAAGTGGACGACCTATGTGAATTGACCACAGCAGGGCTCGAACCTGCAATCTCCTGATGCACTACAGCTACCGACGTTTCTGAACAGTGAAGCTGATCGTAGTCAGACGCCTTGCCATTGGGCCATGCGGCCGATTTGATGAAAACACGCCGACGGCGGGGACGCTCATAATCATTAATCGTGGGAGGCCGAGAAGGTGTGGACTCGTATTGTGGATGCTGTGGAGGCGAAGAGGTTGACTAGCCCTAGTCTTCTGGGGGCGTCTTTGGAACTTCAACATTCTGAGCCGGGACCGGGATGGGAAGGGGCGACGTGCGTCGTAGTTCGTATAGGGACGAGCAGATGGCAGACCTTTGTTCTGTGCTTCGAGTCCCCCCCCCCCCTTTGTGACGAGCTGTGTGACATCCAAGTGACCATGCCATGGCGAGCGAGGACCGCACATGTGACGAAGACACTACGTACGTACGAATGCACACACACTTGAAAGCAGTGATATTCAACCCTAGATAGCTACAAGAAGCCGCGCCTGTCTGCAATGTCTGTCTACTCATGCCTAGTTTCTGCATCTTGCCGTCCCAAAACACCTGTCGCTTGTCTAGTTGTTTTTTGGTATCTGTTTCGATATACATCTACACGCACAATATCGTCTCCAGCTAGATGAGAGAAAAGAAAAGGAGACCACAGGGAGAGTGGATAAAGACCAACCCAATTCCCCGACTCTCGGTCCTGTCAAGGACGTGAACTGTTTGTGGACAGGGACCCTGACCTACGGACCCTGACCTACGTCGAAAATACTCATCGCTTGGTCCGCTGCCCATGTTGGATCTGAGACCCGTGATCCCTCACGGATAGACCTGCCCCAAACATCCAACCCATCCCACCCCTATCCCGACCTGCCAATATCCTTGATGGCAGCATATTCAATCGTACCCGCTTGCCCGACAGACGAACCTTCTCGTTGCGTTTTGTACGACACGCCGGTCTTTTCTGCAGTTGCATCAGTAACACCGCGCGCACCTGTTGTTCTGTACCATAGCCAGCCAGATCAGCGCACTTCTTCTGGTTCAATTTCTTCCCGAAATCGAATGCCGCCATCGACCTGCACCGCCTGGTTGACCCACTCGTTCGCAAGCACTTTGTCAAGCGTCCAACGAGTTCTGGCCCTCATGAGCAGGCCTTCAGTAATCTCCATTGCGCCCACGAGGCCTTTCTCGCGGAACTTGGCAATGCTGGCATCATGGTCACCATCATCGCCGGCATACTCAATCCAGCGCCACTCAGCGCGGGCTATTCTATGGCTCGTCCTGCTGCGCATGCGATGGGCATCGGCCCCGGAGCCAGGCAACGGATCGAACGGCAGACGCGACTCGAGGAGTGCATACAAG
>NW_003315024.1:225585-239948 GCF_000150825.1 Verticillium alfalfae VaMs.102
TGCGATGGCCCTTTTTGGTACTCGGCGTCCCTGGAGACTGGCTTCCAAGCTCGAGGAGAATGGTTCGTGATACGAATTGAGGGCTTTCGCGGCCAGAGGAGACAGCCTTGCCACCGCGTGACTCGATATTGATAGGGGCAGTCGGTCGAACGTCAGTCGCGATCCCGAAGAGAGCTGTGGCCAGCAACAGTACCCGGAACCGTTGCCAGAGTCCTGAGTCGAGAATTCGGGAGGCGGCGGCGAAGGACTTATGGCGTGGTCGTCGAACTGAATCCGGGGGTTCGAAGAAAAAGAGGCCGGATTGTCGATGCTCGGAGTGGCATTGTGTGATGGGAATTTGGGCAGAAAAGGCTGTTGAACGGCAGGGATTGAGGTATCGTCCCATGCGTTTTCTGGTGTTGAACGTGTCGGCAAAGGCTGGCTTGAACCGGTGTACATGGTCGTTTGTTACGAGTCGAGTCGTCGTATATTCGAGTCGTCTCGAGGAAGAGCTCCAAGCGATTTGTCGCGGAGGTACAGGTCGGCGACGATGTTGAGCTTGTGGAGCGGAGGGGGAGGGGTGGCAAGGCCAGGTGATCCGCGACGGCGGCGCAGCACGGGCGACGGAAGCTAGCCTCCTGTTTGAGAGCAAGACAGCAGGCCTAGGTCAGTCTCCGAGATGGTCCCAATCATAGAATCTGCAGCAAACAAGGAGATCGCGAGGGACCTTGCTGGACCTACCTACGTCCTTGGGGATGCAGTCAAGTCAATGACAGACCCTTGGCTGGGGAGGGAAAGCCACAGACAACCACCGGAGGGTCGAAAAAGGAGGGAAGGAGGGGCGCGTGTTGTTGGCTACTGATGCAACATGAAAGGCGTCGCTTGTTGGGCGGACTGGGCTGTGCTATGCTCTGTGTCGGGGCTGGTGTTGAGACAGCGGGCCGGGAGGGGAGCTGAGGCGCGGCAAAGCGCAAAACAGATGACCGACGGGGGCGGGTTAGAGGGTCCGAGATGCAGGAAAGATGAAGGTCCGTCTTGGGGGATATCTGACGGAGCCGAGCTAGCTGCGAGTCGGCGGCGAGTGACGTCCTTGTCGTGGGAAGAGCGACAGCAAAAGCGACGGCGGCAGCGACTTGGGAGAGAGAGAGGCGAGAGAAAGACTTGTCGATGGCGCCCCCAGACCCTGTGGTTTGGCGGCGCTGGGTTGACAGAGGAGTGGTCACGTTAAGACCCGTGTTCGAATGAGTAATTGAACAAGAAGGGCTAGACTTTGAGTCCAGGCGCAATAGCGCAGGGCCAAAAGGGGACGATTGTAGGGATGTTGCGACAGGAGGATGAAAGGATGGGGCGCCTTTGTTAATGAAGCAAGGTAAGTAAGGTAGGTACCATGTACCAGAAGTAGGTAGCGTTAGTAGGCAGGCAGGGTGCTATTGCAGGGAACTTGAAAGGGTTTAGGCGCTCCCCTTGCTGATGGGATGACCTGAATGTCAAGCCACGGCAGGCTGAGTACCTGTAGAGGAAGCGGGCAAAGGAAGGCAAGGAAGGAGGGCAAAGTCGGACAGAATTGTTGAGGGGGCAGCTGAGTCGACAAACAGATAGGCAGACAGACGAGACCAGCGACCCTGCTGGCAAACAGCAAGATAAGGTACCCTCCTCGTTCTTGAATCTTGCAGCAATGAGGGGGGGCGTCTGAGATGGCCCAAGAGTCTCCCCTCACAGAGGTACCTCACTCACAGACAGCGCAGCGAGGTGCTACAAGATAGGGAAGGGGCAAGGGGTGTTGTCCGCCCCACATTTCTTCATCGAAACAATTTGTGCGGGGCGCTCGTTGTGCTTTTCCCATTGGCTCTCATCTTGATGGCGGTGGTCAATGGCACAACATCTCTACGTCGTAAGGCTGGAATTGCGGTCGTCTTTTTGAATCCCATGTTTGCCGATGCGACTTTGTCAAGACGCTCCTCCGTCAGGGTCGATTCTGTTGGAATCTGAGCACCTGCGATCTGTGATTGAGTATCGAAGTGAGATCGTTCGCACACTCGAGGCCTATCCACGATGCTAGCGCCAGCTACCCCGCTGCCAGAGAGAAGTAGAAGAGAGGGTCATGAAAGGGAAGGCACGTTCGCGACTCAGACTAGACCGGAAGCCAAATGGAGAAAGCCACGCTAGACTAGTACCTGCCTCGAAGCTCATCTCCCGCATACGGCACTGGCCTTGCCGGCATGCCGTCAAGTACCTTTCTACTGGGTCAACACACAGGAGACACCACTTGGTTTTAGCGACCCACTCCACCGGCGACGCTCTCAGTGAGCTCGCTGGGGCTCGAATATTACGTTACAGCGCAGCATGCCCAGCCAGTCACCGTCCCCAGACCAGGAACGCCCGATTGTCATTGGGCAGGAACTGTCCGTTTTCATGGTTGCTTCCTCGCCTGCCACCGACGCCGCTGCCGTCAGCGAACGTTTGCAGGAAGGACCAAGGACCTGCTCACTCGGTGGGTAGGTGGGTAACCTAAGGCAGCCAGAAGTCCATGTCAGTGGTTGCAGTGCAGTGCGCTCCCCTCTCTGACCTGTCAATTTCCTCCCGCTCATCGTGAATCACTGGCAGTTCCTTCCCGAGGCGACCGAGTGCCAATCCGGACAAGAGGATCCGTCGTATATTTATTCAATAATGGGGACCCCCTCTGGCAGGCACCACCGAGTCGTGTATGACCTACGTCATCGAGATTCGTTTCACTGTACTGATGGCTATTCCGTCCTGAACGACCAGCTTCAAGCGGCTCTGGTTGTCCCTTGCAGCACCACCATAAGCATTGCGGGCTGGGACCTCGAACACATGCCTGGAGAGCAGATCACTATCGAGATGCATGACAACAAAGCACAACCAACCTCACTGTCGATTCTTTCGTGGGAGCAAGCGAAAGCTGCTTCAACTTTCAACGGCAAGCCAGCGGCAAGCCTCCCAGAATTTGGACATCAATACTACTCTTGACAGTTGACAGACGCGTGTCCGGGTCTCGATGTTGTCGCCAAGTGTATCCTCGTTTCACCGACATTGCTTCGTTGCCCTTCGGTGGTGGGTGCCTGGTCACGAAATGACAGGCACGGCAAACCCATACAGTCGATGTCAGGTTGATATAGTTGTCAGCATTCCTAAAATGACGTCGCGATCGCCTTGCACTCATAGCTATACAGCTACGATTGCCTTCAGCCGGCAATTGATGTTTGCGTAAACGCTTCACCTCTTTGTCTGCAATCGAGACAGACGACCGTCCCTTGGCACGCCATTTTCATGTGTATTGATCAACCTTCCATCCCACTTCGCTTCAGCTGAAGTCGAGCCGCCGGCCACTGCCGGTTGCACACTGGTGAGGTGAGTCTTCTAAACCATATGAAAGTATTCCTGCGTGCTGATTGTTCTCCACAGCTTCATTGAATCCCCGGCCGAGGACTGTAGGTGAAGTCTGTGCCTATCTCAGCCACGTCGACTTGAGTTTCTGTCCTGCCGCTGTTGTTTGACACCCCACCTGGTGCCTCATGAGCTGCCACACCAATCCACGATACTGTATTGGGGTAGACGGGGGCAAAAGCTCCCTCGTTTTCATGCATGCAGTTCGCTGAGGTTAGCCAGTCCAGCTGCGGCTCTTCGAAGTCTTCGTCCATCCACAGCCACAAAGCCAGCTCTTCCCTCTCCGTGTCTCCAAGGTCACTTTCGCCGTTAGCATCGTCCTCGGTCTCGAAGCCCTTGGCAAGAGATGCCGACTTCTCAGCGAAGGCTGCAACTCGGCGCATGCGATATTCATGAATCTTGTTCGCTTTGTTCGATTTCCCTGTCTCCGCCAGCAACTTTTCCAGGTTCCCTAGTGCTGTCATGGAGAGCCGCTCGTCAGCGTTTGACGTCAATGCGATTTTTACTGCCATTTCAAACGAGGCGATCGCTGCTGCTGTGTTGCCGATGTGGAGATACTTTACCCCAAGCTCGAGGTGAATTGCTGCTGTCTGTTCGTCTGTCAAGGCATACGCATTCATGTGGCCGGTCAGGATTGCAACCGCCTCGTCCAACCTGCCTTGACGCTCCTCGCACGCTGCAAGAATGCCAGCATGCGACAGGGCCAAGTCGCCAATCCACGGGTGCCGCTTCCCGGATGCAGCAGCGCGGGCGAGATGCGTCGTTATCATTCCCGCACAATCTTCCGGCCCTCGACGAGAGAACACGCAGTCGAGGTAGTCGCTGTATAACAGATGGGTCAGGAAATTGGCAGGTCCTGTTCGTTCCTCAATGTCCGGCAACAGGAGGGCATACAACCTCATCGACAATTCGTAGTAATCGGAAAGGTTGGTGGCACTCAAGCTCCTCCATATTTGTGCCAAGACGTGATGCTGACCGAAGATGATGGGCATCAAGCCGGCGAGGTAATCAAGAACCAGACGCAACAAATCATGTTTGTGGTGCCGGTCGAGGTACCAAAGCAGGCAGACTGTACGCGCCACGAAGTCAGGGCTTTCAGCTGCCACAATCTCTTTCAATGACTCAAAGGATGGACCAAGGACGCTGTTGATATCGATATGGTCACCTCGCATCATACATCGATTGACGAGGGCGAAACTGGCGATGACCCTTTCAAAGAGCTCGTTGCTGCGGTCTCCGTTGTTGAGATGACTGCTGCCACAGTCGACGTTGTACTCACAGAACCAAGATCCCGACGAGAATGATCCATCAACATAATCGCGGAAGAGACCCAGAATCTTCTCGACGCCGTACAAATCCGCCGGAGAGTTGAGGACTTGGCTAGGAGCTGGCGACGGGGTTCGACAGGTGACTTCCCGAGCGGTCTGAACGTTGGGCTTGTGTCCGTCGCAAAGTTTCGCGACCAGTGCAGGGTTGCGTTTGACATAGCGTTTGATGTTTTCAAAGTCAACAAGCTGGCCGCGGATCCTGAACTCCGTAGGTCTTTCCAGCGCATCTCGATCTCTTTTGAGAATAAGGATGGCGAGCACTTCATCTCCCTTCAACTTTTTGTCGAGGCCCCATTTCCATATACGCGACTTGTACATCTTGACCCTAATTCGACGCGTATGAGTGGGCGCGTACAAAGATCCACGTGGAACATGTACAACTTACGTGGCTACGAAATGGTGGTCCCTTTCCATGATCGCCATGACCTCTCTCAGGGATTTCTTCTCCTCTTGGTACAGTCTTGTGATAAGAGGTCTTTTACTTTCCCACACCTCGATTGGGACTCGCTTGCGCATTTTCGGTTGTAAGGCTTGGTTTTCTGGATTATCGCCATCAGAGCCAGAGGGGGGTACCTTTCCATTGGCGGAGAAATCAGTTGCCTTCATGGCTGTGGTTGACCGTGGCAGTTAGGTCGCGGGGGGGGGGACGGTCGTCCTTCAGTACACTTTGTCGCACTCAATCAAGGTCGGGCTAGATGTTCGAGCCTGTAGAACACAGTCAGGATAGTTGGGCAGTGGTCGAAGATATGAGGGACAGCGCGGAGGGTTGAGATGGAGTGCACAAACTCACTTGCATCACCTCAGCCCAGTCAATCATCGACCTTGGGGCCCAAGTGCGAGCTCACACAGTATGATGAGTCTTTTGAGTATCCTCCTCTGCCTGGTACTGGCAGCTCACGTTGATACATCCACAACTCTTCTTGATGTGCTGCGGAAGGATGCAACACGGACATTTCACTCGCAGGACAGCGGCTGCAAACGACGAAACCCAACCCTTTCGAGACCAATCAACAGCCACACGGTGGCAAGGGCTCCCAGCATGCCCCTGCTAGTGAAAGGGGTACATCCGTCAGGGACGTGTCTTGCGGCCGGAATCCTGGCGGCTTGGGTCAGTGGGGTTGTCTATGGGGATCACGGCCAGGTTGGAGTGGAGGTAGAACTGGCTTGAGCCACATGTTCGCCCAACTTCCCACAATCGAGCAACGAAATTCTGCCCCCACCCATTCACACCAAGCAACCCTCTGCCGTACCAAGATATCACATCTACCACCTGGCTTTCGCCTGAATATCTCCTTAAACGTACATCACCGGATACTACAAAAAGCTCATACCGCGTGGCGCTGGGTCACTGGCCGTCTGTTGAGAACTGGTAGACAATCTGCCCTTTTGTTACTCCATCTATATCTGTTCTCGTCAGCCTTATCATCATGGCCCAGTCAGACATATATGGACACCCAGAAAGGTCACTCCACGGGAGCTGGAGTCACGCCCGAGAAGTAACGGCCATGCTCCCAAAGCGTCCTTGCATGGCCTAGCTGGGTAACCGCCCTTTTCACGACCTTTCCCATCAACTGGCGAGCTTGGGACCGAATCATCAAATCCAGAGGCCTCAACAGGGGCCACGTTGCGGCCATCCTCACATATTGCACACACTGCGAACACCCACATTGCCGAAGGCGGATACATCGTGGTTTTGCTGTATCCGCACCAGGTCGCAATCGCTAATCTGAATAACTAATTATCATCACTACGACGAAGTCTGGGTCATTGCGGCGAGCGGCTGTCCATTCGTCTTCGCAACACCACCCTGGTGTTGTGTTAGAGCGGCCGGCGTACCCCACGTTTCTTGCGGAACGTCCTCATGTGTTCTACTGACTGACATGGGTCTGCCACGCACGCATCCCGCAGTGCCGAGTAGCAGCACAGCCGCATTTCAGGACCAATTTCTTAGTACACAACGGTCGACATCTGCGCCCAACACGGACCGCCCGTCAGAGCTCTGGGGATGCAGAATTAGATCCACGTTGTGACGGAAATTGCACTCTGTCAGGTGCGTCAGGCATCTCACGAAGGTCAGGGTATGAGTCAAGCTTGCTAATTAGCCCCTTTGCGTACGCCCTGCCCGCTCAACCCCGAGTTAGCAACGTATAGGCAGCAGAACACGTTAGAATTCAATGATATGAAGACGCCAACATGGTCCAAGACCAGCTGTCAGCCCTAAGCAGGGCTTGATCAACCTCGACACCCTCCGCTACCTCCGGGCAGTCCACCGATGCTTGTTCTCCATGCAAGTTGTGGGGCCTGATGAGTAGGGAGCCCTCGGTGACCAGAACGGGCTCTCTGGTTCACCCACAAACATTATGCTGATTGGGAAGCAGCCGAATTATTATTCAGAGACAGAATCGCTTACGCCTGGTGCATCTTCAGACTGTTACATGGTGCCCATTGCCATTGTGGATAAGGAACCCCATTCAGGGGCCAAAGCGAGTGTCACGAGTCGGGCACATGAGCATTAACACGACAAGACTCGTCATGTCAAAGGGAACTTACGGGCCAGCCGCAAGCGATAGCGATTCTTTATTCTTGCAAATACTGTCTAATACTGGTTGCTGCCATTAGAGGTGTAAAACTCAACGCTGGAGTAATCTGGCCTGGTCTCTACAGGTCATCTAAGCTACAACATGCTAGCCAGCCCGTGAAAACTCGTCGGCAGGACCCGCCGTCTTCTTGACGCTCTTCAGTTGCTAGTGGCGCGTTATGCATCAGTTTTCGCATATCGGCCTCTCTCATTTTCACCCGACGTATCCTCCCTTGCCGAGCCACGGGATGCCCTTGTTCGGCTGCCAGCTCGGAAGACAGCCAATCGCCATCGCAACTGAACTGATCTCACCCAGTCTTCATTGGTCAGCAAAAACAATTCCTTGAACAAAGTCACATCCATTGCCCTTGATACACAAGATGAAGGCTGAACCATGACCTTTAGAGGTTCGTTGCCGCCTTGACATCTGCATTCAGAACTTGTTCCGGGGCAAATGGGTCTTCCGTCATTAGCTGCCAGACTTCTCAGGATTCCTCTGTATATCAGGAGCTTGATTCTCTTGTGGTACATGCTGTCAAGATGCCGCATCAGTTGCAAACTCCGATCGTTCTGACTCCTGGCGGAAGCAACTTCTTGTACGTACAGACTGACACGCTCGCTGTGGAAGAGAGGCGCAACCATTTATTCCTACGAAAACTTAACCTTGACACCGTGAGTATAGTTCTGCACGTTGCTCGGAGTCCGGAGCTTACTGACACAGACAAATGTCAGGCAGCTGCTCTTGATACCCTACTAATATCCATGGATCCCAATGGCCCCGGTGCGGGCAACTCAAAGGTCGACTCAACCCCTGAACAGAAAGGGAAGGGTCTGGAACGCCCGCCTATAATATTCGATGGCCTTCTTCCTCGGATCGAGACACGTGGGCAGAGCAGAGTTTCCTCCACCAAGAGCGGCAAGAAGAAGGACGACATCAGCAGACCACAGGATTGCGTCCATCAAGATGAGAGTGTGAGTCTGAGCGATGCAGCAAAGCGTTCTGAACCAACGGCGGTTGACGACACTGCAGCCTTTCCAGCTTCACGCCAGGAGAATCAAGATTGAAGGAAGCTGGACAACTTGGCGACGAGGAAGCATGTTCAAGGTTGCCGCAAACAGTGCTATCATACCATTTCTCGGGTGTCTCATCAGCTTATCGACATGGCTTGTTGTCGGACTTGGGATTACTTCATGTGTATGTGTTGGCTGCAAATGACAGTGATGGATGGACCTGGCCACGAAATAGCAAAGCACAAGATCTCATCAAGGTGCGCCACGAAACAACCGCTGGCCTCAACTTCAATGGTCTCTTTTCTGGTACAACCTTCATCAATCAATGAAAACTCCAGCAAGTACGTTGCAAAGTGACGGGTCAATAGCAAGAGAGGTCTGGGCCAGACTGGAAGAGTCCAAGCACGGGCAGCAGAACAAGGCCGCTGGTCGAAACGGGGCAGCCGGCGATGACTCGGAGATGTAACATGGTACCCTGGTTCTCCCCTCCGATGTTTCTGGGTCTGCCCCGTCATCTCAGTGGGCTGTCGCAGGAACGAATCCTGATGCAATGGAACCGGCCCCCACAACCCGGGCTGTCAAGTCACCGAAAACGGCAGTGTTCCTGAAATGGCTACACACTGGCTCCCATTGAGCGAGGGTCAGGCGGTGACGATTAAGAGCGAGCGACATCAACTCACGACGAGGGACCCTTGCACAACGCCCGTAGTAGCTGGCTGTCCATCTCCAAGCTGTCGTTGATGCTGCCGACCAGAAAGGTTGGGACAATCGTGCAGCCCACGGTGTACCGCTAAGCAAACAGCCAAGTGATGCGCAACCCAAACATGGCCACACAGTAATACGAGTCAATCGGGCTGACTGTGTGGGCGAGGCGAGCGTTCAAAGCTCTGAGCATATCTTCCTGAGGATGGGATCCTTGCAAATCGACTCACGCTGACCATGCGCCCCTCTCGACAACTCGTTCGACAGGGACTCCACGTAGCTGTGAATCCATCGTCATTGTACAAGGCGGAGGGCTCTATTTCTCTACGACATACCCAGGCCTGGACCGTATGACAACCAGAGACGCGGCTTTGTATCTTTGGCCTTCGGACCATAGGCCATCCATAGAAAAGGGCAAACCGACATCTTGGCTACATCATTCGAGGCTGACGTTTCCATCTCGAACGGAGATCCTTTCGGCGCGTCTCCCGGGCCCGTCCTCTCTTTTCTCGCGTTGAGCAAGTCGTTCGCCGGGGCCCCAAGAGCGAGTAGACCCAGAATACCAACTGTTCAGTGTTCGAGACAGGGTCAAAACGGAAATGACCCCCACATTTTGCGATGAACAAGGGTTCCTAATTATCCCTAAAGAATACATGTTGAGTCCCTCACATCTTCTTTTCCTGCTGCGCCGGCAGTACAGCAAACATGGATCTCAATGGGGCTCACTGGAGGATTGGACTTGCCGGACCATCGGGTTACCCTATTCATCCTTCACGGCAGCGAACACGCGGCACTCGGAGCCGGTCTATCGTGGTTGTCTATACAGGCCCTTGAGACGTGTGTGTTGAACAAACATACCTGGTTTTGGCGGCATCTCTCAGCTGCGGAGCCTTGATTAATACCCATGGGCAGTGTATAAGCTATCGTATATCACTTGTCACACATGGGACGTGGTCTGAACGTGTCGACGTCGGATCTAATTTGGTGGCAGAATTGGACATTTGGCCGGCTGGTGTGCATTCGCAGACAAATGCATCTCACGAAACAAGAGCAACAAGATTTGTGCCTCAACTCCCAGTAGCCGAGTCGAAGCGCCGGCGCAATGTCACATCTGCTACGGGCGGCGATGGCGGTCCAGAAGCCGAGTGGCCGGGTCCTGTAGTCCATTCTTCCCTGAACCCTGTAATATTGCTGTCGACTATTGTTTTGGGTGTTGACACCAGGCGTCCGTCCCACGGAGCGTCCAGGCGCTACGGGGACTCTCGATGGAGATGGGGGTTAAACGCACGCAGATCGAGTCACTGTTCATACTTTGATGGGTGATCTTGATGAGATGGTACGAAAGAGCACCACATGGTTTGCCATCATTTCGTCTCTCACTGACAATACGCCAAGCCCAAAGACCCGAATCTGTGTTGCCTTTGCAGAAATATACGCCATCTCGAGTCACTTTCGGCAGCGGAGGCTTGCGGTGTCTTCCTCTGCCTTTCCGACCTTGTGCAGAACAGCGATTCTGTACAATCATACCTTCCTTGTTGGGTGGGGGCGAAAGGAAGATTGCCCATGCATGTAGCTTGGGAAAGCTGCAACCAGAATCGTGTTTTGCTACTCCCCTCTTCGGTCGACACCGAAAATCGAGGTGAAGCTGAGGATCCATAATGGTACGGACGCTGCTGTTTCGCCGGCTCTACGACCAGCGCAGGGAAGCCTCTGGAAGATGGTAAGGGATCTTCATGAGGTTGGTATCGCCCGGGACCGCACCGTCTGCCCCCGTGGGTATACCTACTCACTCATCATGACGATTCTTTGGGTCAATGTCACTCCAACGGGAAATGGCACTGGGCTGCCCACATCACGCTGGACACGGGTCATCCGCGGAGTCAGATATGATCTCTAGTGGATGAGGTTCTTTCGCCTGTCAGAATCAGGCCCGGCCCTTTCGCCCGGCCCCCTACTTGCTGCGCACGACGAGGTGTGATAGGTCAAACTCGACAGGATTCAGATGCTGGTCGGTAGGTGCACATCACTCTGTACCGCAGCTTGCCATGGCGATGAGACAAGCCACCGTTGCCTCACTGCTCGTGTCTCGACATTCTCGATTGGTGACAGCAGCACAGTGCAGTTGTCCAGCGGGTAGCGATGAGGATCATGTTTGGGCCAGGACCCAAGAAAAATGACAGGTATGTCAACCGGGTTCATGAGCCCAGACCCACTGCAGCAAGTCCCTGGGTCGCCGTGGTCATGGCAGCGGCTGATGACGGGCGTCCGGGGGGGATGGAGTAGCGATGAGGAAGAGAAAGAGGAAAGATGCAAGGGAGGTGACCCGGCCGGCCGTCCAAGCTGGCAGAGGACGGCGTGCGAGTGACTTCTGACACGTAGGTTCCTGCTGGGACTTGTCGATGAAGTCTGCTGGTGAGTCTGGCGGCTGTCTGGTCTGTCGAAGCTGAGCTCTTGCTCGCTTCAGCCTGCTGACGCTCGACTGGGGCGGTGACGCGGCGGATGTCTGTTGGTTGCAGTCGTTTGTCGGGCATGGCCTGATGCCCAGCCGTGTCGTATCGCCTGGACGGCGTTGAAAGCGCAAGTCTCATCTCGTTGCCTTGTTCCCTCACACCATGATCGACCGAACGGCAACGCGGCTGCGCGTTGTCTATTGCTTACAAAACCAGCCAGCGCCCAGCCTTGTCGGCCTCCACCCCACCACTCGTCTATTCACACCTAATCGAGGTCTGCAGCGCACCCCAGGGCCAGGGTGACTGGGCCATGTCATCGGGCCAAAGGCAGCCTGGGAAGCGAACTCGGTGCCCAATACCCCGGGAACGTCAGCAACGCCGCCCAAAGCACGGTCGGTGGCCGGCCGGTGAATCTTGACGGAAGGAGTCCTTGTCAACCCACGGAAAGCCGGTCCATGGCTCCTTTTGCAAAAAGCGACAAGCCCCGGTTCAGCAGTACGAACGGGCTCCCGTGGCGTGGCCCTCGCCCGACTATAGTGACACTATTTTGTCTCGAAGAAGTTGTCGAGGACGAAGGCGTGGGCCATGGATGGGTTTGCGAGGCGAGTCCTCCGGGTTGCTGAGCGGAGAGGACAGGCGTTGATGATGCCCCCCCTGACTCCATTGACACTGTCGCCAAAGCAGGGGTTGCCATCCCTCTACATTTCTCTGTTTACGGCCAGACTGTTGGTCATCAACGCGTGCGTTCTTGGTGCTCGTTGCTTGACTGTTCTGCACTTGGCAAGAGCCAGGGCGGGCAAGACGACAACAGATAAGCAGCCTGTCAAGGATGTCTCCCTGGGCCCAGAAACACACACATGTCGAGGCAGCCTTGCAGGCCTTGCAGGCAGACAGACCTGGCATCCTCGCAGCCAACCAAGTGTACATCAGTTCAGCACAGCGAGAGGAAGCGCCTCGCAGCAAAGGATGGACGTTGGGTAGGCATCCGCTTGCATGGTTGTGTTCAGGGTCCGGGGCGCCCCCGCAGGGTGACATGCCGAGTGGGGTGACGGGCGAGGCCATGTCTGTCCGGCGGTTGCGAAAGCAGGGAAACGTTACCTCAGGAAGGACCCGAGAATGGCAGCCTGCGGAGGTTCAGGACCGGCACGCATGTAGGCATCGAGGTGACATCGAGGTGGCATCGATAGGCGATGCTGCGAGGATTATTGCCGTTGGGGAAAAGTGCGTACGCGGTAGAGGGAGCCGGCGGTGGAAGAGAACTCTTCTTAACTGCCTACGATGCCATGTCAGATGTGTCGTCAGCGCGCTCGCAGGGGCACCAAGCACGGCGTGGCGCCCACCTGCTGAATGCAACCAGCATGAAGAGAGACAAGGGGCTGCATGGCGTTCTTGAAGCCTTCGGTCGCAATGTCACGCCAGGTCTAGGTCTATGACTATGTATGATGTCAAAGGAGAGCCTTCTGTGTGCTGCCTGTGGTGCTGAGATGCTGGAACACTGGGGTTGATGCTGGGGGGGTTGATCGAGGAAGACATGGGACGTTGCCCGAGTCATGGAATAAGATCTTGGCGAGGGCGCATGACCACTGTTTGCTTATGTCAGACCGAGAGGTGACGGAGCCGGAAGAGGGACGAACCCGATTTGCTAGAGGGCTCAAGAGTGTGACGCGCTGATTGGCTCGAGTTTTGGCTGGTCCTTAATTGATTCTCCCCTCCGACGCGTCTCAGCGCGCTCCAAACGCGTCTCTCTCCGTCTCTGTGACGACCTTGGCCCTCCACGACCACGACCACGGCCACGATCACGACCACGACCTTTGCCATCACGTCGCTTTGCCTCTTCGAACAAGCCTCATAGCGCCCACGAAGCCTGTCGCGACCAGCCGTCATGTTCCGACCAGATCACAACCGCATCGATGCCAAAAGGCGAAACATTGGCGATCATCGCAAGAAGCAGTTCGCCGAGGCTTCCCACAAGGAGCAAAAATACCCCCATCGCCTCAACTTCTACGCCGATCCACCCACGGCCGACATCACTCTGGAGCAGTTTGAACAATGGGCTATCGACAGACTACGAAGTGCGTCCCTCTCGGCCCGTTATTGGCATCCTCTTTTTTTTTTTCTCTCTCTCTCTCTCTCTCTCTCTTCCTTTGCTGACCATAGGTTGCAGTCCTGGCCGAGCTTGAGGCATGCTCCTTTCGCAACAAGCCCCCCGCCGAGGTTGCCTCCCACATGAAGCCCCTCCTCGACAAGCTCCTCCCCCTCGAGTCGTCCTCCTCGCAGTCGAGTCAGCTGTTCGCCCAGCGACAAAAGGACCACTACAGCCACTTTATCCTGCGTCTGGCCTTTGCCTCGACCGAAGACCTGCGCCGCCGCTTCTCCCGAGTCGAGACGATGCTGTTCCGCCTGCGCTTCAACTCGGACGACCTCGCCGACCGGAGCGCCTTTGTGGCCGGCCTCGAGCTCGACTGGTGGGAGACGGTCACGGAAGACGAGCGTGCCGCGCTCTCGTCCGAGCTCGCCGCCATGATGCCCGCACGCGCCAAGGCGAGCGGCAGCCACAACCCTGAGGACGAGACGTGGTTCAAGGTCGACTGGGCCCGCGTGCCCGAGCTCGTCGAGCAGAGGCGCGTGCTCCTGCGCGCCGGCAAGGCCTACGTGCCGGCGCGCGAGCAGGCGAGCATGGTGCTCGGCGAGTTCACCCAGCGCCTCGAGAAGCAGCTCGAGCTCACGGCGCGCGCCCTGCCGCGTCTCGACGAGGACGACCGCCTGACGCCCATCCTCGACCACCTCTCCAAGAACTTCATCACGCCCGACTCGGCCTACCTCTCGGGCACGACGTCGGCGGCCGGCCTCGGCGCCGACATGTCGGCCCGCAACGTCGACACCCTCGCGGCGGCGCACTTCCCGGCCTGC
>NW_003315024.1:240131-244727 GCF_000150825.1 Verticillium alfalfae VaMs.102
ACGTCTACGGCGACGTCGGCGGCGACGCCATCCGCCGCGGCGGCGGCGACAGCCCCTTCAGCTGCCAGAAGATCCTGACCGAGCACCCGCCCGGCCCCGGCGAGGCTCACGGCTGCCCCTACCGCCACTTTGACCTCGAGAACCTCAACGCCCTCATGGGCGGCATGGGCGTCACCGAGCGGGGTGTTCTGCAGGGTGTCAGGGAGGACAAGGAGGGCCAGAGGTTTCACATGGCGTGTAATCGGGATGTTTTTTTTTTCTCTTTTCTTTCTCTTGTCTTTTCTTTCTCTTCTCCTTTTTTTCTCTTGTTTGCTCCTGCGTTTCTCTTTTTCTTCGTCTCTCATTTATTCTCTTTGCTCCCGTCTTCCTCCCGTTTCATGCCCGGCTCTTCGGGACACCGGGCCAACAATATGGCTACCCGACGACTAAACTTTGCTGACCCCCCCCCCCAGCGTCTTCGAGCACCTCCACAAGCAGGAAATCAAAAAGGCAAAGGACGACAGCGTCTTTCACGTCAGCCCAGCTCGAGACGATCGTGCACCCGAACGAGTACTTCAAGAGGAGCTACCTGCTGAAGAACCTCGACAAGGCGCGGCAGGCGGACGTCAAGATGGAGGGCGCCTAGGCTCAGGGGTCGTGTCGGGCGCTCCCGAGAAGGTTGCGCGGCGCGGGCGGGGCGAATGTGGTGTGCATGGTCTCTTTTGGGCCGCGGGCTATCTGGCATGATGACGGGGTTTGGCCTTGGGAAAGAGAGAATGTCCGCGATGCGGACCGGATGGCGTTTTTGGTCTTTGTATTGCGCAGCAAGGGAGAGCATGGGGATACCGGCTTTTTTTTGTTCATGTTGTTCCTGATGTTGCATTTGTCGTTTGCCTTGCAGGATTCTATTCCATCTTTTGAAGTCCATACATACTTCGACCACGCCTTGCGTCCACCTACATACTTCGACCCCGCTTGATGTCCACTTACATGCTTCGGCCGCCAGTTGCTGTGTCCATGTGGCCGCCAGAAGTGCCCTTGAGATGCTGAATGGGCGGGTATACCGGCAGGCAATCGACGGCTGCGCTTGATGAGCTCTGAGGCCTGAGGGCTTACGAACAGGCGAAAACAGTCCTTCAAACGGCACGGGCGTCACCCACAACATCCGAGCTCAGGGAACGATGGCCTACGTCGACGCCTCTTTCCAAAGCCAAGCCATCAAGACATGTATCAGAGACAGAGCATTCGTTTAGTCAATGGTGAAAACGTATCAGAAGCCCTTTGTGACCAACACACGGCTCGCAGCCAGTCACATGAGGCTGCAAAGTGCAGAAGCACGTGAGCCTCACGGTTCCACCCAGGAGTTGTCGCATCATGATGATCCAGACAGCGCCCCGTCTGGATAGGCCGATCGCTACGCTGAGAATACACCGGCATGATGCCCGCCCGGCTGGTCGCACACTAGATGGGACCTGACAGCGAAGCCGCCTCCGTTGTGGTCATCAAGGCAGGCCGGCCGACCTTTGTCAAGATTCAAGGGCTCCCCGCAATCGACTAACTCCACGCCACGCTTTGAGATGGATCGAATGGCCCTACCCAGGAACCATCTGAACATGCTTAAAAAACTACTGCAAGCCTCGATGCAGCCCATCGCAGGCTGGATATTCAGGGTCCATCTCCCATAGACCCTTTCGACGCCGCGCACCAAAAACGGTGTCGCGAATCGTGGCTCGACCGCTACCGTTTCAACAAGGTCCAACGACAAGAAGTAAAGGCCCGCATCTCACGGTCGAGACATGTCCTGCGCTTCCCGACACGATGGACGCCCTAAGAGGCACGACTGCATGATGAGGTCATGCCGTCAGCAGTCAACCCCTCGTCCCGCGCCCCGAACGCGCCAAGCGCGCCGGCCTTCCTCGCACCCCCCTTCATTATTCTTGTCTCTGTCTCCCCTTTCTCACAACGCCAGCAGCCCGGGTCGCGGGGAGATAGTGTGAAGTGCCAAAGGGACCCTCCCAGGCGTGTGCCGTGGCGAAAATCGAGGGTCCAGCCAGCCAGCCAGTTCTCTTCTCCCCCTCCCTTCCACGGAGGAACAGGCGTGAACGGCAGGGTCCAGCCCGCTCGTGCGTCATTCCCCCTAGGGTCGTGACATCGTCGGACGTTCTAGACCCGTCCAGAACCGGGCGGGCGGGGTGAAGGGGCCCAGAGCCCGCGCCGCGCCGGAGGGCCAGTCCGGTGCTGGCTTGTTGGTCCGGTGTGTGCGCGCTCCCTTGGATGGTTAGTTGGCAACTAGCAACCTGTTTTGTTTGTTGGTGCCCTGGCCTTCTCGACTTGCATATTGACAGGCTGCGGGGGAGAGCAAGGGTGACGGCCGCAGATGGCTGGACAGAGGAAGGGGGGTCCCGGTCCAGAACAAGATCGAAATGTCCTTTCCTTTCACTGCGTTGCAACTTTGTTATGCCGAGCTACTGGGGACATCATCTCCGCAACACGGTGGGAGCAGCCTTTTGCGCCGAGCAAGGCAGCGCGTTCGGAACGGACGACCACATCCGGCATGGCGCACCGTTCAGGCTGGCCGACCGGGAGAATGGGAAGCTCGCCTGTGCCCCGGATTCATGGGCATTGCCACTCGGGATAATCGCAACTTAATCTGCCTGTCGCCTCTGCCCAAGCTCCAACTTGTGATCCATGCCACGGGGTGCAGCACGTCACAAGCAGAGCACGATCCCTTTGTGCAGCCTCTTGACACAGATCAGATGGGAAAATCGACTGCAACTGACGATGGGGGCTCCGTCTCGTCTGTTTCTTCCTGTCACCAATGCCGAGGAGACGCCCGCGAGAAGGGGCCCTGCATTGCGTCGCACGGCACAATGACATCGCCATGCATGGGCTAGCGCGCGCCGACTTGCTCAGGGCTGTTGTGTGTCTCCGCGAGGGGATTGATCCTCCCCACCACCAGTGGGCCGCCGTGGCAAGAGGGTGCGAATAGCATCACAAGTCTTGTCATGGTGTCGACAGACAGGAATGAGGACAGAGGGGGCCAGAGACAACATGCAACATGCAAGTCGAGTGATCGGCATTGACCGGGCCACGGTCGTGACGAGCTCGTGCGTTCGTGTGCGAGTACGGTACATGCGGGCGAAAGCTTGTCGCCGCATGGTAAGACCACACGCCCAAGATGGCACGAGGTGTCGTCTTGGCAATCTCGATCCAGGGAAGGATTGGCACGTACAGAGTGTACTGAGAGAGAAGATAGAAACAAAGAAAAAAAAAACTTGCTCGTGAGAACGACAGACCGGCTCCGAGGGTGCCGGCTCACGACTCGTGCCCTTGCTTCCAAGAGACCGTTCGACCTACGTGCCTGTCTCTGCAGTGCATCCGAAGAGTCAAAGGCAGGGTTAGGAGAGGAGGAGACATGCAAGTCGCGACGTCGCGCTCCCTCCCCCCTCCATCGCCTACCTCTCTCTGTCTCTCTTTCTCTCTCTCTCGTGGGTGCGCAGTGAAGGTGACACGTCTGCTCTGGATATGTCGCGGGGCGCCCAGGTCCGCCGATGGTGGTATGCAGATGCAGCCGAGAGAGACACACCGGGATGGATCGTAAATCGCTCGTTTCTATTTTTTTCTTTTTTCTTTCTGGCTCTTTGTTTCTTCCGTTCTGCTGCCTTTGTTGCTGCGTCTGGAGCCCTGGGAAAACAGAAAACAAAGGTGCCTACCTAAAAGGCAGATACGAGCACCGCCGGCAGTGGTGTGCCCCGCCGTCGAGGATGTAGCTTCGGAGGCCCTTCCCCTGGTGCCTTCCCTAAGCCCTAAGGTCCCTTCCCTAAGCCCTCAGGTCCCTTCCCTGAGGACCCTCCCCTAGTCCCTTCCCCAAGGACCCTTCCCCCAGGACCTTCCTGCCCCTAGGACCCCATTCAGCAGGGCCGGCGGCGCTTCGTATCAATCAGCGGTCGATCCCCGAGAATAGAAACAGGCGCGGCACCAAGACACGAGGGGCACGACAGCACTGCGCGCCAGGCCCCCAAGGCAATGGCGCTCTCCATCGGTCGCTGGAAGGAGCGACCACGGCAGGAAGGCAGACGATGCTCCTGACTCCTGACCGTATCTGTCTCTGTCTGCAGACAATGGGAGGGTGTGTCTACATCGACCGTTCCGGCTGCTCTGATGGAAGGGCCCACGCCAGGGCAGGGGGCCGCGGGAGCGCAGGAACAAGATAAACGGGCAACGCAGCCTCAGCCACCACCGACCCGTGGACGCGCAGATGCGAGGCTCTATTTCTGTCCTGTGCATACCTACATGTAGGTACCTCACAGAAACACCGCGCCGTTTCGTTTCTGCTGTCGTCTTGTCGCGTGCGAGGGAGAGAAACGTTGGCTGCCGGGCTGGCTCTCTGCCTCGCCTCGAGGGTCAAATAAAGTAAAAGTACGACGACGCAGCCAGCCAGCCAGCCAGCCAGCCAGCATGCGGCCGCTCGTGTCCTCCAAGCCTGTACCCGGTCCTCGTGTCGCTGTCCGCGCGCTGGACAACGTTGAGACATGCGTCTTTGCTCTGCACGTCGAAAAGAGACGCTGGCCCTGCCGAATCCCTCGCTACCGTGTCGGGCCGGGCGCGCGGCAGATG
>NW_003315024.1:244827-259944 GCF_000150825.1 Verticillium alfalfae VaMs.102
TGATTCGGGCCCCAACGTCCCTGGTCTCATCAGCTGAGGAGAAGCAACAGATGCAGTGACAGAAGGCGCTGCGTGCTGTCCTGCTGCCCTGACCTGCCCGTGCCGTGCAACGAGCGGCGACGCCAAGCCGCGTCCCATGTCCTGGCATGTCTGTGTCCCGACCTGACCTCGGTGCCCAGCAGGCACCCTCCATGTACTTCACACTTTGCGTAGAGCACCGCTGACAAACCCCACCACGAACCATCACCATCCGAGCAGGGAGTCAGCAGGCACCCAAACAGACCCCCCCTGCCTCTCCCTTCCCACCTCATCTCCCCGACCCGCGCAATGAGGCCACTGAGTTTGAGCAGATTTTAGCCTTGTCAGAAGATCCCATACAAACGAAACGAAAGCGAAAAAAAAACTTTGACGTCCTGCAGATCAAAATGGGCTCCCTCCGGATCCCCAGGGATCACCACATTCAGGCTCCACGGCGATGAAACACGCGCGGCGGGCGGGCGGGCGGACGAGGACGAGAGGGGGCATTTTCGCATCGCATCAGTCGTACCCTACCTACATGTACATGCCAGCAGCCCAGCACGGACAAGTCAGCACGGACAGACGGCGCAAAGTTCACGAGCTGGCTGGCTACACGGCAAAAGGCAGAACGACCAGGAGGCTGTGCTGGCTGCAGGTGGATCGTTCTCTGGCACGCCCCGTTTAGTACTACTACAGCTGGCTACCTTGCAACGGAGAGATCTTTCACATCAACGGTGGCCTCCAAATCGTAACATGGTTTGCTTTCCCCTGCTCATCTTGTTTGTCTCGGTCCCATCCATTGTCAATGTTTGTTCAGAGCATGGAATTCCATGAACAGGACACGTCACGCCCCTGTTGCGAAACAAGTGCTGCCTGCTCATCCCATCCCGGCGAGACCCTGTTCACCGGCCGGCGAAATGCTGCCGCAACAGAGCCCATCGCCGCGAGGTGGCCTGACGTCGTGGTGCAGTGAAGTGGTGCCCCTCTGGTGCATGTGGTCGACGCCTGCCCTGGACAGAGCTGGATAGAGGGGCTCTTCCAGCGCTCCGTGACGAGCTGGACCCTGGAATTTCAGGGTCTTTGGCGCTAACGTCAGTGTGGATCGTCCCAGTCCACGAATCCCGTTCGCAGACCTCGCAAACCTCGCAAGCTCGAATTCGCGAATCAACAGCAGGGCAACAAGCATGACACGAGCGACAAGTCAGACTAGTGCAAGTCTTTGATCAATTGGTATCTGGTATCTGATGCATCAAGAAACATGAAACGCTATCGCTTGGCCCACAGGATCGCAGATCGTGGTGCGTAAAATTGAGACAATAAGTAATGTGGTATCTCCGATGGCCCTCTCTCCACCCAACGCGCGATACAACGCAAGGAAAGACAATCCAAAGCATGACATATGAAAATGAAGCCATTCCGACTCTTGCCTCCTTGGCACTGACATGCGGGCGACGTCAGAGGCAGGGGCGGAAAACGACCAAAGCCGACCGTCGATGCAGCAAGTGGACGCCCATGTCCATCGCTGATTGGCGCGCTCGTCGGCGCCGGCAGAGCTGTGCCCTGTAGCCTGCATCATTGGCTGCGGGACTTGTCCCCGACCATGGCGGGCAAGTCGAGGCCGTGCTCTGAAGGACGTGACACTCCGCTGCGAGAGCCAGGTGACACATTGTGACAAGGTCGCCAGCGCCTCGGTCCAATGTGTCACTGACCACAGGGCGATTGACCGAAACCGTCCCAACGAACAAGACTGTGATGGTCGAGGTCTGGACCCGTGTCGGCCGAGGTGGGGTGGTAGATGAGCAAGTGTTGTGACGCCCAATGGGATGAGCCGGGTTGGGTCAACCCACCGACCGCACGCGGCCCCGAGGCTTGGACGCACACAGCCACGGGCTGCAGACCGTGCGAAGTTCGCTGCCACGGCGTAATAGAAATGAAAATGGGGGAGAAGAGGAAGAGAAGAGATGGTGGAACGGGGGAAGTATCGCGGTTGGGCTGTCAGGAACCCGAGACACGGGATTCCCTCGCAGCACCACAAAGAGATGAGGCGGCGAAAGCGAGCCTGCTCTGTGTCGATCATCGCACTGGGAAGGCCAGTCATGGTGACGAGGTGGGTTTTCTCCGGGATCCGTGCTTCCACTGGCGAGTCGCATCAGGTAGAGTGCACTCAGCTGTGTGGTGCTGGGCCAAGGAGACAACGGCTGAGAACCGAGTCATAGCCCCAAAGGTGGACCGACCAGGAAGCTTGGAGCTTGGAGCTTGGCCGGCCGTAGGGCATGGCGCTGTTGGTAGTGCCAACTCAATTCCCGTCATGCGTCGCGGTGTCCGGGTCCGATGCCAAAGTCCGACTTGGTAGCGTCGGATGGCTGTTGTCTGACTGGCCGCCATCTGCTTTTCTGGGCTTCATGCCTTGGGGCGAGGGCGGTTTGACGTTGGTGGCCGCTGGGATTGGGCAGACGTTTGCTTTGCCTTTCGTACTTTGAAAGATAGCGATGGAGCGTTGCCATGGCATTGTTGCATTGCGCATGGCAACGATTGTTGCCTTTTGAGAGGCTGCTGACGAGGGCGTCGTCTTGACAGCCCATCGCAGGTCGTGTTTTCGTTAAGAATCTGGGAATATTCATATTCCACAGTTGGTGCAATCAGTTCGTCGAAAGCCACGGGCTCGATTCCCGTTTTTCACACCGGGTCGTTCAGGTGAAGCCAGTCTTCTTGGCGCACCTCTCACAGTAGTAGAGATTGGTGGAGATGCGAACCATGCCGTATGAGCTGGGGTCGTCCGTTGAAGTCATCTCGGTGGCAGATGCGCACCGCATGCAGCGAATCGTCTCGACTGAGACGACGATGGGTGCCGAATCCATGCTGGGGCGGTACGAAGCAGATGCTGCGGAGAGATCTGAGTCTGAGCTGGAAGAGGATGAGGAGCTGCCGTAGTGAACAGAGGAAGGGCGTGCTGAAGGCATGATGGTGTATGTTGATGCCGTAGCAGACAGGCGAGAGTCGAGGTTGGTGGAGTGGTCCAGGTCGATAGAGTTATTGTCCTATCCTCAGTGCTGATGATGTATCGTGTTGTGTTGGTGTTGCAGAAGAACGACTTCTTGGCTTGTGGTGTGGGAGCAGACCAGAGCAGACGGAGGGAGGGCCTGGCAGGGTCTTATGTGTGATCTACGGAAAGGGCCCCAGACTAGAGGTTTGATCTCGGGCGGGATGGGGAATTGGGCAGGGCAGGCGCCTTCGACGTCGGTCGTGTCTAAGAAGGCAAGACAAGGGTTCGGCAGGCCAGAACAAGGATGGTGCACTTGTAACGTCAGGCACAAGACAGGAGGGGGTGTGTGGGCTTGAGGGACGTGTCGGGGGTGGGCGGAGTGTTCTGTCCTAGGCTGCAGCAAACGGTATACTGGGCCACTGCCACTGGGGGAGAGGGATGGAGACGGTGGCTGGGTGGGTCGGTTGTCAGGCTTGGGAGCTCGGGCTGGTTTGGCTGCTGCTTGGCAACTGCTTGAGCGCTTCTTCCTGCTTGAACTATTCTGGACCAAGTCTGACGAGCGCGAACGGATTGATACTGCGGGCGTAAATGTTGATTGGATTGATTGGAACCTATCGATGTGCCACTACCTAGGTATGTTGAGGATGACGTGGCGCTGAGTGATGGTATCGTAGTGATTAGCAGTGAAGCTGTGGCACGCAAGTGAAGTCGCAGGAAAACGGTTGATGAATCGAGTATCCAGAGTGCAAACCACGAAGAGGGCAAATGGAAGTGGCTTGAAAGGACACACGCTCATGATATAATACCACAGGCATGTGCCCAGGCAAATTTCGCGACACAAGCACCAATGCCCAGGCTCCCGCGTGAAGGGCCTCGCATCGCGTTTTCGCTCTCGCATCGGTGTGGCAGAGAGCCAGATGCGCAGCAAGGACGCAACGGTCCGTCCAAGGGACGAAGGGGGGGCCCTCATCAGGCCAAGACAGGCCTCGCACGAATCTCGATGGACAACGGATCGACCGACGACTGACTACCTACTGTGGCGGAGAGAAACGGAGCTCATCGACCGTCGCGGATACAGAGAAGGCCCGCACTGCGAGGTGCTCAGTTTCACCTTTTGTGTGGATACTCTGATTTGCTACCGAGGCAGGGCCACAAGTCATAAAGTGTCCAATCACGTTCCCTTTTTTTGGGCCGTTTCCAGGAGGTCCGTCCGAACCGCTCCATTTGAAATCCCCTTCATTTTGACGGCAGATGCGAGGTTTTTACCAGCTATTCGGGCGCTCCGTTCGTGCCTTGACCTTGCGGGTCCACGTCTGCATGGCCCGTCGTGTCGTGGTGAGCCAGCGTGACGGACCAGGGCGAGTGAACCTGGCGTTTTGCCCTCCCACTGGTCCAAATTACGGTAGAACCCCCTTTCAAAGTCCTTCGTCAATGCCACTCGGTAATTGATGGACCGCTGTACTGTACAGCCCTCAAATCTCAATTTCACTCTCCCTCGCCCTCCCTCTCTCCTATCGCGCGACACAGGTCCACCCTTGCGACCCATGACCACACTAGGTTTGTGCAGTTTGCTCTTCTGTCGCCAATTGATGGCTGCACAACGAGGCAAGGAGGGGGGGGGGCGTGTACTGTAGGAAGCAGTTGTCATGCTGAGCCCGCGGCTGCCGAGAGAAGTCCGTCAGCCCGTCACATCCGCAGGCAGCGGCCGTGTGAGCCGTAGCCATGTCAGCAACCATTGCTGGCTATGACTCCGCGGTCATGTCAGTCGGTGGTAGGTCCAGCTGAAGAAGGGCCCGGGAATGGCGTCCGGGGCAGTTGGTCTGCCGCTGTCCGGCCGACTCGTTACCTAGAGCAGCTGATACCGTCGAAACCTTGTTTGGCAGGGGAAACCGTCGTCGTACGATACCGTAATAGATGGGTTGCATCTGAGGCGGTGCGTGGCGGTGCGCTGGGGCCGTTTTGATGTTCCTGTCAGCGCCGTCGCGCGGGGGAGCGGTGCCAAGAAAATGGAAGGACGTGGGGCCTTGATGGCACACCCATCTTTCGATTGCTGCTGCCTGCAGAAAGGGGTCCTTGAGGCGATGCCCCCCCTTCAGCCCGATCCTCAGGGTCCTGTCTTACTGTTTGCTGGTTTGGGCCTAGGCCGGTCCGTTTCTGCCCTTCCAAGACGTCTTGGGATCGCCGTTTTGTCTTCCGCCCATGATGGATAAGGCTTGCGTGGCTCGACGTCTGCCGCTGCGTGATCTTGTCACTCACCCTCCAAACGTCGTCACTGTGCACCTGAACAGGGAACAATAGTATCATTGATGGCCAACAGCGTTCAGTGAGCGAGTTGGGATGACGGAGGTGATCCATCGATTCTCCCGCCCGCAGATCTTTTTGTTGTCTTTTTTGGACAGCGACATGACCGCGATGAATCTCCCCTCCCCGATGGCGACGGCATCGCAGCAAGTCCCTGGGCGCATGCTGGGGGGGGGGGGGGGTGTAGCACCTGTCAAACGGAGTCTTGAGCCGTTCGACCCCTCTTTGGATCAACCCAATGGATCAACCCATTGAAATCATTTTCGATCCCACCTGTTTCTTCGATGCAACACGGCGACACGATTTCCCTCGGCAGTCTCTGACCCTTTCCCCCATGTTGCCACGACGGCCACTATCACTCGATCCTTGTGATATTGGAAGGAAACGGCCGAACATCCAATCACCAGAGTTTTGGCTTTCTTCACAACACGTTTAGCGTGGGACGACCTCCATCGGGTTTCGGGTGCTGATCAACTTTCCCATCCTGATTGAAACAGGAAATCACCCCGCTTGTGACCATATTTTCTCCCAATTACCCTTCATCCTTCAATACATGTCTTTGGTCTTCTGGTGACCAATCTCCCTACAGCGTCCGACAGATCTCGATGGAAGGATGATGCAAGAAAATGTTTGCTTCTGTGCTTTGGGGACCACCCAACTGGACCGAATGTGGCGACAAGTAGCGTCTCGGGTCCGCGTCGATACCCTGCCCACAAGGCCACGGGTCCACGCGTTCGCCTGATCGCCCCTAGTGCACTGCATATCCGGCCAGATCGAAAGCATCTGGAATCGTCGTACGGCCCATCGCCCTCTTCCTCTCTCGCTACTCGCTCAGTGCCCAACATTGGAGGAGAAGAACGATCGGCCCTGCACGACGAAGTCATGCTCTTTATATTCTGCCGGCGGACATCCATCGCTCGATAATGACTCTGCGAGCGATCTCTACGAGCGATACCGCAGCCCCCGGCAACTGTGCGATGATCGTCAGACAACGAGGCCTCTGCTTCCCGCGGCTCCTTCTTGACACGACCGCTATCGGATTCAGCATGCCCTGCGGCATGGATGTCCGATCGATGAAATGCCCTGCACAACGCTCAGGCTTCATTTCACCTACCACCTTGAAGTGTGCACCAACCGCGGGCGAACCTGCCTATTGTGACCTTGGCTCTCTCACCCGAGCAGCACATGAGCATCGACTGGCATGAGCGCCGTCTCCTATCCATCATTGCAACACGTTTGCTCATGACTAGTGCCCATGACGGGACTGTTCCGAGCAACACGGACGACAGCTTTTAGCTTCGAAAGGCTAACCCGGAGAGATATAGCACCGATGCCTCTTGGCCACACACTTTTCTAGTGCTCGACTTGCACGGTTCGTCCACCGAAACACATGCCGCAATTGGCCGGACAGGTTGTTCACTATGCCTGTTGGGTCATGGTGTTGATCCCGGTATGATCAAAGTTGAGATTTGACTTGCAACGGCCTCCAAGGTCGACCGATTGTGGCGCTGACAAACCATCTGTCACCTCTAGGTTTTCACCATCTTGTCCGTTGCTGTGCACTACCAGCATCACAGCGCTTGATGCCATATCGAAACATCAGACGGGAGGGGCAAGACGGACTTCACCAACGGCAATACTTTTGCCAACGACGGAACTGTTTTGTTGCGCTGGGCCCCTGCACATTGGACTTTTGTCCAGAGGCGTCAGCCGCAAAAAGGCGGAGACAGGTCTGGACCTCGCTTGCCGCAACAACGTGACACCAGCCACAGCCGCCACCTCAGTCTTCTGAGGTTGCAGACAGTCTTGACCTTTGATGCCTGCGATGTGACAGCGTGCGGAACGCCACCATGGGCAGCCGCTCAAGTGCCCCTTCGCTCTCGTCTCCATCCTCATGCCACCTCACTCGCGAGCCGGTCTAGACCTTTGTCTGCTTCAGAGGGGCGTGAGCGTAGCATACGTCTTGCCTCCCTCGTGCCGACTGTTCTGGACCTGGACATCTTATCTTTGGGACCACAAGTGCAAGCCCACGGCCTGGACCGGACTTCTGCTCGCATATCTGGTCGTCGTCGAGATGTTGCTGCAGTCCTTCAGGAGGGTGCTGCGAGGGCGTGCTGCGACACGCGCACTAAGCACCTGACCCAGCCAACGCCCGGTACTATCATGTGCCGTGAGGTGCTTTTGCTGCCTCATCCGACCGAACCGCAAATCTGGTTCGGCAAAAGGCTTGAACTTTGTGTGCGTATGTCAAAGGCAAATCGCCCCGGTGTTGGCTGGTTCTGGCCCCCAGGTGGATTTTCAGGGCCCGATCCGAGGACAGGGCTGCCCCAGCTCTACGGGAATTCATTCCCGTGGAACGTTCGCGTCGTGAATTTGCTCATCGAATTTGACATTACGGAGCTTGACGACGGGGGCTTTTGGAAACTCGCCGAGCAGAGGCTACCGCCTTTCACAACTTTGGGGCTCTCTTGGATGAATCACCTTTCCGTGGTGGGCATATTCAGCTCGGAAGATTCTACATTGCCCTCGCCAAATCGATAGTATGAAGCCCCTAAAGACTGCAAGGGCCCAAGGCCTTTCACGCCCGAGGTTTGACCCAGCTGGGGGGTTGAGGCGGTTACTGACATGGAGCGGCGACGGCGAGGCCGGCCGCCACGAAGGCCCTGAGGCGTTTTCTACAATAAACATAGCTCCGCTTGTGATCTTGTGACATGAGATGCGTCGGGGCAGGCAACGAAGGCCAGATTGGCAATGGTCGATTGATGGTGCCAGCGACGTATCGCATTGGATTTGGACAGTGATTCTATGTGATCACTATGATTCTGGGCGAGGTCTGTGTCACGTTCCTCCGAGCTGTTGTGGGCAAGCAAGGTAACAACGCAAGAACTCCGACCAGACAGCGTAATATCCGTCGAGGTTTGGGGTCAAGTCTATTGTGCTGTACGTCCTCCGTAAAGACGCGAGGACAAGTGGCGACCAAAACAGCGTCAACCTCCAACTTCTCCTCAGGGCAGGATATGACAGCTAACCACTCCTTAGGGTCTGCAGGGTTACCAATTTCTAGCCACGGCTCTCTGACTACTGCTGTGCTCATAGCTGCTGTCGCTGTCACTATCAATAAAGGCAGCTCGACAAGTTCTATCGATCCAAAACAATTCACCTGTGAGCAGTTTCAAACAAACCATGACAGATGCTTTGAATAAGAGATATGTTCGAGACGACGGTATCGCCATGTTCTCATGCCCCATCGATGCCTAGAGAATAGACAACAATAGAAAATCAGACCTCGCCTTCAAATGGCTCACAGGCCAAGGATTCCAATGGTGACACATCCATCTTTCGCTTTAACCTGGATGCTGACGTGTCCGAGAGCGACTCCGTCACCGGCCGAACGGCAGCAAACTCACAACACCCGCGACCTCACCGCGATATTCGATTATCTGACGGCACAACCCAACAGAAACATGTTGAGCCGTGGCCTAGCTCGCCGGGCATGAGTGCGGATCCACTCCAATCCTTGTGCTGACGAACAAATGGTCGATTCGGACCAGCGCTTGACAAGAAAAGCCTCCGACCCTGGTGAGGACCGTTGGGGACACAACTGTCTTTTGTCTGGGTATGTCGACAACCCGGCAGTCATGGCTCCCTTGGTCATGAATTGGCGTCGAAGGTCGCGCGGATGTGCTGTCCTCAGGGAAGGACTTCTGTTGGGTAAAGTATCGTGGAGGACGAGTGACTTGCACACCAATTGGAGTGATCTAGACACCTATATGAAAAGTATGAAATCTGTCTCGAGGATCATCATTTGCGGCATCGCAGAATCAACACAGCACTAGTCATCCTCCACAGATAGCCATCGCACAATGGCCAAACACCTCATCCGAACGAACAAGTCGCGACTCGGCCCGGAACTCGGCGCTATATTGTCGACCCTGAAGATGGGGGAAAAGCCAGGAAGCGAAGCAGACGCACACCAGCTTCGAGCATGGTTCGAAGAGTTCATGGGCAACGTGATGCGCACGCTGGCGAATGGAACGTCGACCCGGCGCGGCTGGCTGTCATGGGCGACTCGGCAGGTGGCGGGCTCGCTGCCGGCGCGGCCCTCTTGGCAAGAGACCGGAAACTGACGCCGCCTCTCGCGAAGCAAATCTTGATCTATCCCATGCTCGACGATCGGACGGGGTTTCGGGGCGGCGGAGCGCTCGACCCGTACCACTTCTGGACCGCCGCGTACAATCGCACGGCGTGGGAGGCGGTGCTCGGCGGGGGCAGGGCGGGGGCCGCCGATGGGGGGTCCCGATCCACGTGGCGCCGGGACGAGCCCGCGACTTGTCGGATTTGCCGTCTACCTATGTGGAAATCGGAGGACTTCACCTGTTTGTCGGTGAGACGGCTGCCTTTGTTGAGCGACTCGTGGCTGGGGACGTGGATGTTGAGTTCCATCTGCTGCCTGGGCTCGTACACGGGTTCGACTGCTTCGGCTTGTTGAGCTGGACGGAGAAGGCGATGGAGGCCAAAGTGAGAGCCCTGAAGAGCTTCTAGCGCAGAGCTCTCGATGCTGATGTGGTGAGCTGCTGCGTGGCAACAGCCTACCGCATTACTGTCTGGGTTCGCCAAGTATTCGTGAGTGACAGCTTTCAATTTATTAGGATATTGTATCTGATGAAATCGCCCAATGATCCGCATGGTTGCTCCTGTATCTGGCCTACAGAGGCCTCGTGAGCAATCCAGGTTCACCCCAATGGCAGGTGACAAGCCTCCCCCAGGGCTTGTACGTCAAGCAGGGAACAGAGATAGCCCAATCCACCGCACTCAGACTTTCGCTGGTTCGTGTGTGTACTCTACAGGAGGGGGGAATGAACTCAATGAGCCGGCCCTATGCGAACCCCTACGGCGTCGGCGGGGAGTTTCTCTGTCCAGTTCAGGATGCATCTCTTTGGCCCAGGTAATCAGGATGTTGTAAGATCTTGAACCACTGGTGCCTGGATGTCTTGGCGGCACGAGTAAAACGCATCGTCAAATCGGTCGAGAACGCAGCATAGAGAAGGCGGGAGGGCTCGACAGAAGAAGTCCTCCATCTTGGCGCATCCGTTCGTATTGACTACTGTCCCACGGCGGCGCAGCATGCTCTGAGTGACCTTGACGACCCAGCGAGCTGCAGAGTCGCCCAAAGTTCCACTACATCACAGGGCTGCATGCACCGCTGGTCCGAAGGAAGGATTCGTGGTCAGGCGCGAGCACTGTTAGGGGAAGGCCGGGACCCCAGCTCGAGCGGCGGCGGCGGCGGCGGCGGCGGCGGCGGCGGCGGCGGATGGACGCAGCGTCCCAATTTCCCCGCGGCTCAATTCAGCGGAGCGTTCGGGTGCCTTTTGCGCTGATTTCTGAGGCCCCATTCTGCCTCTGCGAACCGGGTAGGCTGGGGTAATGCTCGGATAGGTGGTGTTAATGGCTACGCCGCAGGCTTGCATGGGGAAGCGCAGGCGCACTTCGGAACACGACTGATCCCGGTCCAGGCTCCAGAGAAAGCCTGCCGTTTAATTGTCTCCAGCGCGGCGATGGACGTGCCCCATAGCGTTGTAACGTGGCTATACGTGGAAAGAATGTTGCCTGCGGGCGTACTCGCCGTCACTGTCCAGCCCGGCGGTGGCGTCGTGATCCTTCCACTCGGCAGATGTCACGTCTTCGAGTCCAGGCATGGCGGGCTTGGCGCCTTCTTCCTCTGGTGAGTTCCTCCTAGGGATGCAGTGATGGGTCCGATAGCGAATATGGCGACCGAGATCCGGCGGAGTGGACAACGTACCCTCCGAGGGCAATAAGTCCGGTCTCCAAAGTGCTCTTGATCATTTTGTGCGACCCAAGCTGAGAGTGTAGCGGACAGACAAGATCAAATTAAGGTTCGGACGAGTTTGGATTTTGCCCTCAACACTCTGAAGAGACCATGGCACTGCGGTAAGAAGCTTCATATTGGGGGATTGACACCCTCCCTTGGCAGCTGCGAACCCATGTTACTGAACCTGGCCTCCCCTGCTCTATCTATCGTGGTGCCAAGAAGGGAACATCGCCCATAAGGGGTAGTCAGGCCGATATGTCGGCGCCCCGTCAGAGGCCAACATCATGACTTCCACAGCGCGCCTTCCTGGGCCTCAAGCCCCTGCCGGTGCTGTAGAAGATGACGGCTGCAAGCTTGCCAGAGATACCGGCAAACGAAGCAGAGGGTGTGCATCAAGTGTATCCGTCTCGTCGACGTGCTCCACAGGATGCGGATCCTCGGCGAAGCAGCATATCATCTTGCAGCCGAGCAAAAGCTCAGTGCTCTTGAGCGTCTGGCCATATCGCTGCCTGACACGTTTCATCCACGGCTTGATTTGCAAAACAGAGTGATAGCAGTAGACATCTGGCTGGCCACGGATACCAAACACGAGCTTATTTGCAACGCAGTAATTCCAGGTGGTCACAAGTTGCTGTCGGTGGGCGCTGCCGTTATGGTCGGCAAAAGCCGAGAGTTGGATGCGTACGTAGCGGAAGGCCATGTCGTCTTCGGTCGAACTGACATACTTGTGGCTCAGGTGACCCAGCTGGTCGTACAGGTGAGACATGCGATAAGTACTGGTATGATCGTAGAGCATCGAGAGATCCATCCATGTCCTGACGGCGAGTGGCGACTGTGATCCATAGGCGGACTCAATCTCCTCAGCCACAGATGGCATGGCATTCCAAATGAGACTTGAGAGGGCAGCAGGGCCGTGCTTCTGTCTTATTTGGTACATGTTGGTGAAGATTAGCCGGAGCGGGTGCAGCCGCTCGTAGTTCCTGGTAGCGTACGCTGCTAGATACCTGGACAAGGCCGTCATCATGCCGGGATGTCGATTTGACATGCCGAACAACAGTTCCTTGATGCCTTGCGTGGAAAGCTGCCGTAGGTCAACCTCTAACCGCCGGAATGCGTGCATGAGGAGACTGCCGGCCAGGTCGTTTCTTTGTCGTTCGAACAACTTGCTGGCTTCAAACAGCATGTGACTCGACCCGGCACCCCACAACAGCAGCGACGCCCATCCGTGCTGATGGGCATCACTGCGTTCATTCTGCTGACAGTGCATCAAAGCCTTCCTCATATTAATCACGAGGATCTCCTGCGCGCGTATGAGGTCTGGTGATCGCAAATAACCAGGTGCTGGGGGTGGGGAAGGCGTACGAACGCGAATGTGCGAGGGCAGTTCCGACGCCGTGTCAAAGTCGACAAGGTCATATTCTGTCACACCTTTGCGCCTAAGATAAGTCGCCAGGTTGACGACTTTGCCGTTGCGTGTAAACTCGGATATTTTGCCCTCTGCATCTCTTTCGAATTTTGTCGACAGTAGCATCTTGACTTCGTCCTCCGTGTTGTTCTTTACAAAACCCCACTGTGAGAACCTCGTCTTGTACATTTTGGGACTGGCTTTTGTCAGCGCGGTACACATTCGCACGGCGTAGGGTTGCATGCTAACGTTGCTTCGAATCCGTGTCGCTCGTTCATTATGCGGATAACTTCCTTCAACGGCTTGTGTTGGTCAAGATATAGCTCTCGAATTGTTGGCTTGAAAGCCTCCCACGTTTCGGTTGGAACTTGTTCCCGAGATGGGCGACCAGTGGCACGCTGTTTTGAGGCTCCTTTTGATTGGAGGCTGGACTTTCGTCGCATCTACTCTCGTCAGTCTCGGATCCTGGAAATGGACCTGGGGGTTAACCTTTTGGGAAGTGTTACTTGTATGGACCCGGGAAGAACTCAGCGGTCGCCTGAGGTTGAGGTTGGTGCTGACTCTTCAAACGATGTTGTATGAGGTAATGCATCATGGGCTACTTGATCCGTTATGTCGTCAAAGCTCTCGATGGTGCCTACCGACCCTCCAGGATGCGGGAAAGATGACACAGTTGAGAAGGATGGGTCCATCCAAAAGCCAGAGCTGCCATACTGGGCAGGCAAGAGCCCTTCGGCAGTGGTGGAGGGCATCGATCCCGGAACATCGACGCATGATGTTGATGGCTGAAGGGGGATGCCCAAGCTTTGATCCAGATTATATGCTTGGTACAGTCTGTGGGTGTCACTGACGTCAAACAAGTTTGGCAGCACGCCTTCGGACTGGGTTGCGCTGTAGAACAGGTCATCATCTGGGTATTCATGGCTTCCAAGGTCGTCGGCAGCAAAGTCTGCAGGTTGGGTGAGTGGTTGTGTCCAGTCGTACGAGGTACTGTAATCGTTGCAAGTTGTTCTCTCTCGGGCATGGAAAGCCGGGGTCTCGCTTGGATAGTGATACGGAGAGTAATACTCATTTGGCGTGCCCTCGACAGACCTGGCTCCATGGCCGTGGGACCGAGACTTGTTGTGAGCAGAGCTAGAATTTTGCGCCATCGAGTCGCCCTGCAAGTGCTGTCCGTTCCGTTGGAAGCGAACGTTCGCAAGCTGTTGTTGGTCGGTTTGCGAGAAATCGTGCCAAAAGTCCCCTCGGTAGATGTGGGCGCGGTTGTTTGACGGGAGGGCCCGGTTGCCGATGTGCGTCGTCTGCCGCGGATGCACGCGAATCAGGTGAAAGAGCCATGTACCGTTTTGAAGAAGATGAAGAGAGCCGACAAGAAGACGATTGAGTCGTCTTCGGTCCGTTTAGTTGTGGTGATGATAGCTCGACAAAGTATTATGGAAAAAACTATCATGTCAAGAGGTTTGGAAGGCCCTCCGACTCATAAATGCACCGCTGGCCAGTGTCTATGTAGACACGTACCCCGGAAGGGAATCGAAGGTGCAGATGCTCAGTCTACAGCGACCCGCGTGTCCCTGGTTTACTGGATTCGAGATAGTTCTTACCAAGGAATAGATGGATCTGCCGGCGGTGGACAAATGAAGCAGTTGGGAGTTGGCCACAAAGGCGAAAGCGATTACCCGAGTCCGACATGCCGTGCCAAAGACCCAGACTCTCAAATTCCCAGATCCCGGGCCCCTGTTCCCACCCACCCTTGATCGAGAGTCTACAGCCAGGCCAATGTAAACCCTGGTTGAGTGCGCGACAGGCGCCAGATGCAAGAGGTTCATTCGCCTAATTCGGCCCCCCAAGTTGCATAGCCGCCGCCCTAACAGAGCCTTGGGCATGATTGGCGGATTGACGACCAGATTGCCACCGTGAACGGCATCTTGGAGGATGGCGGTCGGTTGTCGTTCGACGAGTTGCGGTGGATTCTTCCTTCAAGATGGTGGCGATCCATGTCGAGAACCTGCACCACGGTTCAGGTAGACTTTCTGACTAGACGTTCTGACAGGTGGGCAGACGAACTGAGACAGGCGTAGGGCTGGCTACTAGCGAAAAGCACAGCTCACCCGCACAAGGCGTGTGGGTTGAGTGGGTCTGAAGGATAGCGAAGCTTTGCGGCAGGCGGGAAGCCCACATGCAGTAGGACTCGGGCCATGTTTTTGTTCGAAGAGGATCATTTGAGTTCGACTTGCTCGACCCTGTTGTCTGGAACTTTTGCAGTCCCGCCAAATCAATTTTGGGGGCAGACTATGCCGGCCTTGTCGTGAAGTGCTTGAGCTAAGCTGGGCCTCGCGCATGTTGATGATCACAAATCGGGACGGTGGGGCAATTTCTCTGACGAGGTGAAAGGACGATGAGGCCTGATCAAGGTAGGATCCTTCGGCTCCGTTGTCACGATGGTCCACGGCGGTCCACAGCGGATCCCCCCCCTCCTCCCACACCACCACTCCAGATCTGGATACGAAGAAGGACAGGGTCCTTTATTCTGCAGCCTGGTCACGACACATGAGGAGATGGTGCGTGGGCGGGTTACAGAAT
>NW_003315024.1:260116-265225 GCF_000150825.1 Verticillium alfalfae VaMs.102
ACGTGCGTTGACATGGTCAAGTGCCTGGTTCACGGTAGCGCCGCGGATCCGGAAGGTGGAACTCGGCGGATCCGATCTGGGATTTGGTGAAGTAGTATTGGGACGGACCTGGACGGCTCCTTAGGCCCCCAGTTTGGTGATTTGATGTAATTGGGTTGCTCGTCAATTTCAGAGGCGCTCTTCGTTACGCAAGCGGTAGATGCGCCCGGCGGATCGTAAGCCAGGAATCCGAATATGCGTCGAAGAGGCGTATCTATTTCTGGCGATAGGTGGCTGTTATGCCACTATGGACTCTGGTCAATCGTGGCGACTCAGAAATCATCGACAAACCATTCTGGCCTCACTGTCAAGCTAGTTCCAGCAGCTGCAGGCGCTGGGGGGCGTCACTTGGCACTCACAAGTTGAGATGCTCGATGATACCTCGATGACGGCGACTGTCGGTGCAGCCTGATGTAGTACGTGGCAATTGACTTCATCGTTGTGTGATTGGGACTTGGTTCGAACCGTGACATCCACAACAATCGGTGCAACCTCAGCGGCAGTGAGTGTACAGGCTTTCGGAGCGTTGTGCAAACATGAATGCGCTTTTCATGGCGTGATATGAGTTGAGGACACACGTATCCGCCGCGATGCGTAACACCGACAGCTGTTTGATATTGCAGTCCTCCATCCAGACTTGGATCATGTTTGGCCTGGTTACAGAGGTGGAGGCGCGCAAAGCTGACATGCGAATCCATCATGTCGCACGATGAACAGGGCCTTCGAGGGTCGGTCCGAGAGCCAAGGCAAAGATATTATTGTTCTCTGCCACTGAACGTCTGTCTGTCCAAGATATTTACGTTCTGAAGTACCAGTTGACTGTTCATGAGACGGCAGGAGCGTCCAATCCAACCACATGGAATGACTCCCAAGGCGGTGAAGAAGCTGGGGCGAAGCTGAGGCGAAGCGGGACCACGTGAAACCGGCAGAATCCCCATGTGACGTCTCTTATCTCTTATCTCCCCATATCAGGCACCTGAGCTCCCAGCTCCTAGCTTCCAGCTCCCAACTCATTCGCGACGTACTCTCGACCTTCTGCACTCTTGGAGTTCAATCCTTGAGCATCTGTTCTCAATTATACTATAATACATATCAGCACCATACATACTGCAGTCATGGCGCCCCAATTCTCCCTTCGCGGGCTCTTTAGCCATGCGGCCGAGTTCCTATCTCAGGTCCCCATCTCCCCCTCCTCAGGGCCCACCAGCCTCACGCCCTACAAACCGCTGACGAGCGCCCCCTCCTGCCCCATCGACGGACCGACGAGCTGCCTCAGCGCGCCAGAGGACGGTGCGTCTTGCTGCTTCGTGGCACCGAGCGGGCGGATGCTTCTGACGCAGTTCTGGGACCAACAAGTCCACGCTGGCGGTTCGGAGCGCGATTGGACGGTCCACGGACTCTGGTATGTGATGACTCTTGGACGGAGGGCGGAAGAGAGGGGGGGATCAACAGACTCAGTGAAGCACAGCCAGCCGGTCAGATAGGCATGCACACACCCAGACAAACAGCTGACAGCGTCATCACAGGCCGGATCTGTGCGATGGAAGCTACAAGGCCTTCTGTGGAATGACGCCGCACTTCAACAACATCACCGAGATCCTCGTCGACCAGGGCCACGAGGATCTCGTCAAACAGATGAACAGATACTGGGTGGCAGCGTAGTGCGTATACTCCCCCAGCCAAACCTGGACGAAACCTTTGACGCCTTGTCACCCGATCATGGCTTCACGTGCGCCGGGAAGGGAGGCTGACCAAGTTCACAGTGGCTCGAACGACCACCTCTGGGCCCACGAGTACAACAAGCATGCGAGCTGCATCAACACGCTCGCGCCCTCGTGCTACGCCTCGGCCTACGCGCCCGGCGCCGAGGTGGCCGACTACTTCACCCGCGCTTTCGGCCTCTTTCGCACGCTCAACACGTACGCCGTCCTGGCCGAAGCGGATATCGTGCCGTCGCGCGTCCACAAGTACCCCATCAAGGCCATTGAGGGGGCCCTCGAGAAGCACACGGGCGGCAAGGTCGTGCTGCGGTGCAGTGGGCGCGGCGGCTCGGTGCTGCACGAGGCGTGGTTATGCTTCTTCGTCAGGGGCAGCTTGCAGACGAGCGACTTTGTGCCCGCCGAGACATACGGGAGCACGGGATGCGAGGAACTGCGCGAGGAGGTGTGGTATCTGCCCAAGGTGTGCCGGTTGCCGGGGGCTGCGCTGGAGATGGCGAGCTCTGACGCGAATCCTGGCTGAGTAAGTTTGTTTCGTGGTGGGTTCTTGTCTTGTGGTGTCTGGAATGGGATTTGTGAGATGTCAGTTTTTTTCCGCATAGATAGACAGGATCGATATCAACAGATTGCGCATCATCCGCTCCCAGTCTCGGTACTTGTTCGCAGTGAAACATGATGGCCTAGGCGACAAGCACGGCACTTGATGAGAAAGGAATGCGCGGCCCATCCGGGAAGGCGCGGGCCAGCTGAACGGGCCCTATTGTGTCCCCGGGGAAGTGGATCAAGTTGTCTGCCAGCTCAAGGTCCGAAACCTGATCACAGAGGGTCATCCGGAATCAAGGTAAAGTCCGACAGAGGGAGGGAACGAAAATGACGCTTCGATGAAAGATCCCAAGAACGCGGCAGACCCATCCATCGCACGCATTGTCCTGCAGAGGTCTTGGTGGTGGGAAGGAGAAGAACAAGGTCTTGGAACCACACGTCTTGATGAAGATGGAGCAGTGAAGCCGCATTCCACTCGAGGCAAATAGGGTGCCAATCATCGAGGTTGCAACAGCGTCAGCCTTGCAGCTTCACAGACGCCTCCAGAACAGTTTGTGCAACAGCCACTGAGAATGGCCTTTTCGGACCGATGGCGCAGCGCTACTGCCGCATCGGGTGTAGCGCCACGAGGGGAGCGCCATCATGAGACACGATTGGCTTGGTGCGTCTTTGGGCTTTCGCGGAGGCAGGTGTGCTCCAGGTTTTCCTCCCCGACTTTTCGGCTGCACTGGCGGCGTTGCTTGGACGTTGCGGGCGACGCATGACGCCCGAGGTCCGTCGCCTGATCGAGATGGCTTCTAATGCCAGTTCTGGCCTCCAGCTCGCTCATCGCCACGATGCACGATGGATGAGGGGAAAAAAGGGGGGATGAGATTGATGGTGAGCAGACAAAAACCACTGGGTTCTAGAGGCTCAGCCAATACGACACGGCGCTACTGAGCTCGGGACGGCCGCCTGTCGCAGCTTTTCTCTTGCTGACCCGAGTGGGCACAGGCACAGTGTGAGATGTTGTTCAAGAGGACAGGGCCCGGCACAGTAACCACGGCACTGTAGCACCATTATTCAGGCTACATACATCATCAGGTCATCGAGCCGCCAAGCACGGAAGGCCGTAGTTGACCTTGCTTGCACCTCCTCCCATGCAGCCTGTCTGTCGCCCGAAACTCTCTGCCCACCACGCCCTCACGAGACCAGCCATCGAAAGGGGGCTCGAACTTGACTCCAGGTCACACAACTAGCCCAGCCAGCACAACTAGCCATGTTCCGCAAGCGTGCATTGTTTTTTTCCCCCGAGTTCCGCCCTGCCCTCAGCATCTTTTGGGGCCGCTGCTTGTTTTTTGCTTGCTTGAGCTGGCAGGAGACTGGGGCGGAGATGAGTGTGATCTGTGCGGAGGAACAAGCGGCATACGGGCTCGATAGGCGTGCCGTGTTATGATTCTCCTCGTTCCTGCGCAGCCAGCACACAAGCTTAGACGGTATTGACTTACGGACTGGCTTGGCTGGCTGCCTGTCTGTCTGCACCCTTCCTGCCGTAGTCAGCCACTCACCAGCTGCCTGCGGGCCCTGTCAGGGAGACCGGGGGAGCCGGAAAGGTGTCTCGTAGGGTGGTTCAGATGATTTGAATGCGTCCTGGTTTGCCATGGCAGGACGAGCTGAACGGAAAAGAGGTTTGGGCTCGCAGCATGCTCTTCTGAGACGGTGATCGTCGCCGCGTTCGTGACGAAGCAATGGGACGCATGCCATGATGTTGATTCAGGATCGGGATCCCCACGCGGCACATAGAACACAAACACACTCGCACGCAAGGGGGACGTCGAGCGGAAAGCAGCCGGAGAAGGTCTGAATTCCCCTTGATCCATGACATGAGCCCTCAGTGGCGGGAGAGGGGAGGGCTCCATAGCGGCGAGAGCGAGAGAGAGATGCGGCTGGCGCCATGTAAGTCAAGGAGAACTGGCAAGACAACCACCAACGCAGACAAGGTTTCGAGCCACATTCCACCTCGAGCTTCCGGCTCTTGACCTTCTCAGGCTGCTCTGAGCCTACCTGCTAACCCCGACGCTTGCCAAGCAATACGTCCCAAAGTTGTTGAATGGCAGCTAGCTAGGCGTATCGTGCTGAGACATCTGGGTTTCTTGGGAGGCAGTCGTTCGTCTTTTTGGAGAGACAAGGGAGTGTGTGTGACACTGGAGATGCATGCTGCGATAAACGTCTCAACAAGACAATCGATTACCGGGACACGTTGTGCGGTCATTTTCGACAACATGGATGTTCTTTCGAGCTGCGCGTTGTTCTTTTTGGCTGTTGAAGCCGAGGCAAACAATAAGCGTGTGGGGGAAGAGAAGGGGGCCCGGGGGTTGAATGCCGGTGTTCGTTGCAACGGGCCATGGCCTCGAACTCTCTGCGTGCAACTGAGCGGCAGACCGCTCACCTGTAGCCTCAGTTCTTTTGCGGCTTCAGCGGTCGTTACAGGTGGCATGCCGCCTCTTCTTGGGGAGGGGGGCAGTCGCCAGCGCTCTCCTGAGTCAAGCACCGTGTCAGGAGCCGTGCAACATGTCATCTCTCTGCATTGGACAATGGCCCAAACAGGTGGAGTATGGATATGGCGGACTAACAGTGTCCTATCCCTCCTGGTGCCTCTGTCACGCAGGCAGCACACTGTGGTCACATCCACAGCCACTTAACACACACTGTAGGGTACCCACACCGTACCGCGCCAGGCCGCTCCCCATTTCCCGTCCCTCCCCCTCCCCTTCGACTCTCCCCCAGCCTGCCTAGTCCAGCTGGCCGCTGTCCAGTCAGTCGCTGCGAA
>NW_003315024.1:265325-267617 GCF_000150825.1 Verticillium alfalfae VaMs.102
CTCCGGCCCACACCCTCCACTCTTCCCCGTCCTTCTTTTCATCCTCCCACGGCCCATCCGTCCCATCGCCCCCCTGCGTCTCTCTGGTCCCATTCATCACTTCTTCATCCTCTCCCCCATCGACAACTCTCGACCAGCGCAACCATCAACACCGGCCTTGGATGATTGCTGTATTGGCAATCAACTCGTGTTGTCCGTCGACCGCACAGACACCACGAGGCTAACGAAGATCGAAACGTCCGAAGAAGCCATCATCCCCGGATTCGCAAATTCGCAGCGCCCCCCCGCGTTTTGTGCAAGCGAAGCAGGCTCTGTCGTGCAGGAAGGGCCGAATACTTCTCGGTCAAATCGCTCTCTCTCCACGATTCGCTCCCACCCCAGCCCAGGCGACCCAGAACTCACGCTCCTTTCCCCGCAAAGGCCCAATCCCACCTCGAACTCAAGTGTTCAAGTGCTGCAACGACAACTCGTCGTCGCCCTCAAACCGTTGATCCCCGTTTCCGGCGTCTTAGCTGACACGCCTGACCTGGGAGAAACACCGAAAACTCTCACCAAAGTCGAACATTCGGGCACTCTGTCACCCCCAGACGCTCAATCACACCGGTGGACAACAACCGTTGACACGTTGACTCGGACGCTATTCTGACACACTTGTCCTCTGTCGCTCACCCCCGGACGCCCGTCGTCGTCGTCGTCGCCATGTCCCAGGCCGTCAAGAGGGCCTGTGACGCTTGTCATCGTCGCAAGGTCAAGTGCGATGGCATCAACCCGTGTCGCAACTGCTCATCCGCCCAGCTGTCATGCACCTACAACGCCATCCCGCAGAAGAAGGGCCCCAAAGGCTCTCGTGCCAAGGTTATCAGCGAGTTGCGAGAGACGCAGCGACAGACGAGTCTGACGGCCAAGGTTCACAACCGCATGAATGGCATCCCCAGTCCGCCAGAGCCCATGGGCGGCGCTCCCACGCCAGGCATGCTGTCGCCTGAACTCGTCAAGGACTGTCTCGATTTCTACTTTGCCAACTTGTACGAAAAGGCACCCGTCCTCGACCGCCGGAGGATCGAGCAGCAGCTGCCCTACATGGAGCAGAACCGCGATACCTACTGCCTCCTGACGGCTCTCTGTGGCTTCATGGTTGTTCAGCCCGGCATGGCTCTTCCCCTTGGCGACTACAACCTCGACATGTACCCCGGTGCCGACCTGGCCGCGAGCCAGGTTCTTCTCGAGGAGTGCCTCCGCGTCCGCCGAGGCCACGACTACCTTGACAGTCCTACTCTGGACACGCTCGCCACCAGCTTCTTCATCTTTGCCATCTACCAGTCTATCGAGTTGCACGACAAGGCATGGTTTTATCTCCGCGAGGCTACGACCATGGTTCACCTGAGTGGTATGAACAAGGAGGACACGTACGGCCAGTGGGACGCCACCGAGTCGTCCCGGAGGAGACGGCTCTACTGGCTGTTCTTCGTTCTCGAGCGTGCCCACGCCATCCAGCGCCAGCGACCCCTTACTCTCCAAGCCAGCATCAAGCCCCCTTCTTCTGCAGATGACCCTACCGACCCGCAAGCACACCAACTGACGAGCTTCATCATGCTCGTCAAGTTGTTCCACTCCTTTGACGACGCCTTCACCAGCTCCTGGAACAAGACGCGCAGCAACCTACCCCATCAGCACATTGCCACGCTGCAAAAGCAACTGGCCGACATGCTGCCGACATATCTCTGCCAGGATGACAACCTGTCGAACCTTCACACCAACCAGCAGTGGCTCAAGTCTACTCACTGGCAGCTGAGCAATGGCAGTATGAGTTCTCATAACGCCGACGGCATCGACTGGCAGGTTCCTCGCGACCTATCACGCGATCTTCTGATGAAAATGGCCTCTCAATTCCCTGGACAGGGCATGGAGCTGCTCGGCTCGGGACTTGTAAGTATCCCTGAATTCTGCAGTCTGCGTGTTCTCGCGCTAACAAGCCATAGATCGAGAAGGTCTTCGAGATTGGTTCAAACATGATGGACTTCCTCGTCACGCAGCCCGCCTCACGGGATCCCTTCAGTCTCGGACCTCGCGAGCAACTCAACCAGATTCTCAACATTGTCGGCGTCATGCGCAATGGCAACAACCACGTGCTGCCGCTGCTCTTCACCAAGATTAATGACGTCCTGCCACGCCTGACCAACCTCATGCTGCAAAACGCACCGGAGAACTGTGCCCTCGCCAACATTGACATCTTCGATGGTTTCGGCAACGCTGGCATGGCGCAGCCGCCTCCCCAGATGCAGATGCAGATGG
>NW_003315024.1:267731-270837 GCF_000150825.1 Verticillium alfalfae VaMs.102
GGGTCGATCTAGAGGTCCCACCGTAATGTCGCCCGGCATGGAGTTCCCCCGCCAGCATCAGAACGATTTTTGCGCACCCATACCCGAGCAGGTCATGTCGCCTGTCGGTCAATCGATGAGTGGGTCCAGTTCGATGAACTTCCAGAGCATGCAGCAACATCAACAACAACAACAACAACAACAGTCTCATCAACAGCATCAGCACCATAACCACATGCTCCAGAGCCAGTACATGTCGCAGCACGCCACGCAACACAGTCTACCGCAGAGTCAGAGCATGAACGGCTTCAACTCTCCGTCGACGCCCAGCCCCCCCGGCATGAATACGGCGTCCATGCCCACAGCGCACTCCATGTCACAAGGCTTGATGAACCAGATGCCCCGCCAGCCGCCGCAAAGGACCAACAGCTTCGCCATGCCGCAGCAGGGCCAGGTCCGCACGGTCGGGGACTTCCACGCCCTGCAGCGGTCCAATACGGGCGACCTGACCACGATGGCCGGCATGGGCGGCGGCGACATGGACTACGGTGGCATGAGGTAACGGCTCGACGCAAGGGTCACAGTACTTGCTCACGTTGAGCCTTCTCACGGTGTCTAAGCCTGGGCATGCCGTTGCCACCATCATTCATCCGATGCTTTGCATGGTGGTCATGAATATGGACCAAGCCGGCAGGCTTGATCCTACTTTGCTTGTCTTGGCCCCTTGTTTGCGATTCCTAAGTTGATGCCGCATCTCCACTATGTACATGTTTTGAGGGAGGGGTCCTATTGACCATCCTGGAGCGACATGTTGGCGCATGGCGTATGTAAATTTTTCTTTTTTTATGTCGGTTGGAGGGAAACCGAAAGTGACGTGATGGGAGCTCTATATTCTTTGGAAGGACTGGGTGGAAAACGGACAGCGGGAGGGGAGGGTTTTATGATGTGATGGACGCTTTCTATGGTGTTGACAGGTAGATGAATTGATCATTTAGAATACGCTGTCTTGCCGTCGTGCGTCCCTCTTGTGTGTACGACGAAACGACCCTGTCGTTCCTTCTGTACTCACGTCCGATGTACTGCTGTCCCCTTCGTCATGGATGTGTTCGATGACCATCCATGCATAGGTACGACATGGTGGGTGCGCACCGGCTCACTTCCTGTCGCGGTCCAAAATATGCCAAACGCCCTCACAGCAGCAGCCTCTTCTCACCGCCCACACACAGTCCGTCCACAGCACCAGAATCACCCTCCAATGCACCAAACACCCGTCTCATTTCTCTGGGACGGACCTGGCAACGTTGCAGCCAACCGAGCCGAGCATCCCGCTCCCACCCCACTTTTCCCTCAATGGAACAAAGGAACAGCAGGATGGAGTCTAGTGGAAAAGGGGGGGAGGGGGGGGCGGAAGGAAAAAAAAAACCTTCCATGCCCCGCAGATCGCGATCCGCCGCACCGCAAAACAACGATGATGCCAGTTCATAACGGCACCGCAGAAGGAAACCGGAAAACCAAACAAACACAAAAAAATGGACAATGCGCGAATCGAACGCGCGACCTTCAGCAGGCATCGTACACCGTCTTGAGGACGGTAGACTTGTTTTCTTCAGATGCTAAGCAGACGTTATACCACTAAACCAATCGCCCTTGTGGATGGTCGGGAGGCGCGGCGGTGGATATCATGTTGCTGCTTGCGGGCCGGCCGGGCCTAGACTTCGGTTGACGAGATGAGTGTTCGCGAAGAGCTAGACGGGGCGAGGAGAGTGGGTACATTGTACATGAGAAGTAGAGGCTCGGTGGAGAATCCAGGATGAATGTCATTTGAAAGTAGAGGTCGGGGTATAATGTAAGTCTATGGTACAGAACGCAGGCCGTGGGCGTATGGACACGAGAGAGAGAGAATATGTGTGTGTGTGTGTGTGTGTGTGAGAGAGAGAGAGAGAGAGAGAGAGAGCCATGGATGTTGACCCCCTTGCAGGCAGGAATATAAATCATACAAGAACATAGAGGGAGCAGATCTAGACTCTGGTCAGCGGACGTCCATGCACCAGGGGTCTGCGTCTTGAACTCACCATGCTCAGCCCCATGACCATGGAGACCCAAAACATGACATTGTTGAGCGTCTTCTTGCCGCGCACGAGCTTGGTGCGCTGCAGCATGACAATGGGCAGCTGGAGCATCTGGCAGACAAAGCCGTAGCCGCGCAGCTTCTTGGTGATGCAGGCCATGACAATCTCGTGGCCGATGGCGGAGATGAGGAACGTGATGACGGTAGCGCGCATGCGGCCAATGTGCGGGCGCGAGGCGCTGTAGACGTGACGGCGCAGGAAGGAGTAGACGGGAATGTTCCACTCGCGCGAGAACTCCATCCAGTCGGTCGAGTTCCACCAGTCGTTGTAGAACTGGCGGTCACCGAAGCGCGTCATCTCGGCGCAGGCGCCGAGGGCATACTCAAAGATGACGAGGAAGACGAGGAGGAAGGTGAGCATGAAGGGGAAGAGGAGCCAGGAGACCGTCTCGGCAAGGATGAGGAGGCGCTCGTTGGCCGACGGTGGAAGGATGCCAGGCGCCATGGGCGGGTTGAGACGGAGCGAGGACTCGATGAGAATGGGGAGGATGAACTCTTCCGAGATGATGGTCAAGAGGAAGATGCAGCCAAAGACGGCAACAATCTTGGAGATGAGCGAGGTCCAGTCGCGCTTCGGGGTGCGCGGGTACTCGAGCTCGTAGCACAGCGTCGGGCACAGGAGGTAGTCGAGGTAGTTGGCCCACGTCAGGTTGCGCGGGTAGGCAATGTTGCCCATGGGAGAGGTCAGCTCCCGGGCCAGATCCTCGCGCAGATCCGAGACCTCCTCGTCGCTCTCATGACCGCCCGTCCGGAGGAGAGCATCGGCTGGCTTGAGCTCGCTGCTGCCACTGCTGGCGGTCCGCTTCTTGGGGCTGCCGTCGGTGTCGTCGTGCGTCTCGGACGACTTGGCCTGCTTGGGGCTCTTGGGCGCCTGGTCGCGCAACGGGTCCTCGGACGTCGGATAGAGGTAGGCGGGGTCGCGGTTGGCGCCCGAGGGGTTGTCGAGCGCCGCGCAGGCGTTTCTCGGTCTCGCAGAGGTGCCCGTTGTAGAAGCCCAGC
>NW_003315024.1:270937-275724 GCF_000150825.1 Verticillium alfalfae VaMs.102
CCTGGGCGGTCCAGGTCCACTCGAGCCAGAAGGGCACGGCGACCCAGACGGCGAGCCAGCCGACCTGGTAGAGGCTCTGGATGGCCATGCCGCCCGTCTTCCAGGTGAGGGGCCCGTTGGCGGGGGCGGCGCGAAAGACGCGGTGCATCAGCACGGAGACGGCGGTCGTGGCGACCATGAGAAAGTCGGCAATGGCGAGGTGCCATGTCTTGATGGTGAAGAGATACCAGATCTGGACGCGCATAGGGTGGCCAGTGTCCTTGATGTTGCGCAGCATTGTGGTGATGGCCATGATGGCCAGGCCGATCCAGAAGAGGTTGAAGAAGCCATGGAAGTCGCGGTAGTCGGAGTTGGGGTCAAAGTGAGAGACGCGGCTGGCATACTCGATGGTCGGGAAAATGCGACGGCGCTGCTCGGCACGGGCAGACCTCTTCGCGGAGGAGATGGACTTGACGGAGGGGGGCGCATCCGCGGGGACGGGCGTGGAGCGACCGCTGCAGACGTTAGCGGGAGCACGATGGGGAGAGGCAGGTCTGTGTCTGTAGGGTGACGGGCCAGGAGACGCACCTAGTCATGCCACTCTCGGCGAGGGCGCTCCTGTAACTGCTGGCATCGCCAGTGGAAGACGTCTCAGAGACGTTGCTGACGGTGCTCAGTTGCGAGTGGACCGCCTTCCTCGGGCGCGGACGCAGGATGTGCTCGTGGACAGGGGTATTGGTATGGCCGTTTGTGTGCGTGTCGGTGGCCGTTGAAGCCATGGTCATCGATATGAAGGGGCTCAGAGAGGTAATTGGTGTATTGTTGTGAGGCCTCGTCGTCGTGACGTGGTTCGGGTGGTGGTTGATGTCAAGACGTCGTCGAATGGAGCGAGGGGAGGCGTGCTTCCATCTGTTCTATGGCGGGCGGCTTCGTAGAAAAACAAAGGAGGGGGTTGAGGTCAGGAGAAGGTCGAAGAATCGAAGCAGCGGAGAGGAGAAAGACGTGGGTTCAGAGTGGAGGAAACAAGACGGAACATGTGTCGAGTTCTGGAGATGGGTCGTCTACGGGGTCGTCGCGCAGACGATATGGCGACAAGTGGAGATGATGCGACAGCGAGGCAGTCGTTTGAATCGTTTGAGTCGGGTTCGTTGTTTTATTAATACGAAGGGAGGAAGACCCCGGCATTCGTAAGACGCAAGAAAGGGAATCGAAATAATGAAGAAGAGGACCCGAAGTAAAGAGGATCCGAAGTCCGAGAGGTGGTATCAAGGGGACGATGACAGAACGCAAAGAAGCCTGTGGGTTGATGCCGTTGCGCTGAGCCTGGATGCTCGGGTGCTCGGGTTTTTGGGGGGCCTCGGGGGGGTTCTTGGAACACCTGGGGGGGGGCACATCCCTTAGGCCCCTCGACCCTGAAGCAAGCTCCACCCAGTGCTACGTCACTCCTTCCCTACCTAGGTAGGTAGATAGGTAGGTACGACGAAGGGACCGGATTATCTGAGCTTGGCGAGGAGGTATCTTGTACATTTCTCTGTCCTTCCTGCCACAACCGTGCCGCTGCCTAATGGAGGCCATCGCCATCTCTCCAGAGACATCAATCTCTCCAGAGACATCAATCTCTCCAGAGACATCAACACGTTCGCCATCCATGGTCTCCTCTCCTCCTGCATTCTGCTCTGCATCATGATCGCGTGCGCCGTCTCCGTGTTCCGAGAAGCCCGGCTGCGATGCAAGGAGCTTGTCTATTTTATCGACCCCCAGCAAACCGAGAGTGCCGGCATCCACCACGAGGCTTCCCTCCACTCACAAGACAGCCAGAGTCAGCCACCCCTTAGAGCCGACATGGCCGCGGCAGTATTGTTGCGAGGTTGGTACATGGTAGCACTCAGCCCTACCCCGACCTGCCTGACGTCAAGGGAACCGCCAAATCCGGCTCTTCTGTCACCATTGTTTGCGCCGCCGAATCCGCCCGTTGGCGATCCGACGCAGCGTGTGACCCTCTTTGGGCCTCGCATCAACTCGAACCGTCGCCGATCGCCTCACTCTGTGTCCGGTGCCACGTGCCAAGGGCGATGATCAAGGATGGTCTCGACCGACAACTGCACGAATCGCCATGAACCTGGAAAACCCGCCGGAGCTTCCGCACCGTTCGACGGATGATACCGCACTGAGACGGCTTTTGCTGGTGCAAGGTGCCCCCCCCCTCCCCCTCCTCCGGCTTGCCCGCCAATTCCCGAGCATGATGCATAATCAGACGGCAAGATACACTTGTAATGGCATTTCGGCGCCGAAGGTGTTGGGAGCTGCTGCGACGAAAACGAAAACTCGCGACAAAAACCCCCCCCACGTCCGAATACACCCCATGTTTCCCCAGTGACCTCCCCAGTGACCTCCCCAGTGCCTCAACATGTCGACAGCCGACAACCTTCACCTCGGATCACCTTCCGGCCTCCGCCCTCCACCTCACTTCCATCGTAAGCCTCTCCGTCGACCGTCACCTTGACGCAATGCCACGGCAGCACAATCTCACCCCGCGTCTTCTCTGGTGTCACAAGCTCAATGGCCACCTTCCGGCCACCACCCTCACCCTCGATTTCAATGACAGCCTCCCAGTCGCCCACGGGACTCGTCCATCCACTGCGGAGGCTTGTCAGATCGCCTGGCAGCGGCTTGAACACCCATCGCCCCCAGCTGACCACCTCGAGCCCCACAGCCTTGAAGCTCAGCGCCTGCGTTGGTCCTGTCGACCACGAGTGGCTGAGGGAGGTGTACGCCGCGTCGTATCGATAGCTGCGCTGCGATCGGTAGTAGAGAGACCCGTTGGCCGACAGGCCCTCGATCAGCGTTGTCCCCGTCATGAGCGGCGAGTCCAGCATGTATCCCCACATGCGTCGGACCAGCTTGAGGCCCGTCGCCGCTTTACCAGCTGTGAAGTGCGCCAGCACCTCGATCGATGAGATGAACGACGAGATGGTATCCGGCAGCTCCGGCGTCAGCGGCCCAATGGCGTTCCATCTCTTTGCCAGAGCATGCGAGATGGCCGCCTGCTGGGACGAGGATAGTGTGAGGTTGTAGTAGACGGCAAGCGCGTTGCCGTCTTGTGGAAAGAGAAGGGCGCCGCGGTCCGTCTCGTTGTCGCGGTACAGGGACTGCTCGTCGTCCCACAGCACCTCGTTGAAGGCTTCCTTCAGCTTGGCCGCCGCCGCCGCCCATTTCTTCGCCTGCTCGGCGCGGCCGTTGTCCCTGGTCGTCGTGTCGGCCGCAAGAGAGGCCAGCGCGAACAGGGCGTGGTAGTCGAGGGCGTTGAGGGCCGAGTTGTAGCCTCCACCCCCAAGACGCGCCCAGTCGTTCGGGAAAGCTTGGTTCGCCAAGCCGACTTTGTTGTCCACGGCTCGGTAGATGTACTCGAGTCCCGCCGTGATGTTGCCCCATGATCTGTCGACCCACTCGGCGTCGCCCGTGAAGATGGCATAGTTGTAGCAGGCGATCATGGTCCACGCGTGGTACGTGTCACTCAGCGCCCCGTTCCGCCACGAGCCCGTCGTCGGTCCCGCAAACGGCGTCTGGCCCGTCGTCTTGTTCTGGTAGAAGAACATGGTCTCAATGGCGTAGTAGATGCTCTCGAGGCCCGCGGCGCCGAGACCGAGGTACGCCGTCGTGCCGGCAACGCCGAGGTCGCCTGGCCACACGGCGCGATCGCGCTTGGCACCATCGAGCATCATGGGCCCCTCGACGCCGAGCGAGGCATTGTACGCCCACCCGTCCTTGACCTGCGGCAGGAAGCGCGACGTGAAGGGCGGCCCGATGTTCGTCTGCGCCGTGAAGACGCCGGCGTACCACGCCCGCACCAGGGTGTCATCCTGCGGCGCCCAAAAGTACCCGTCGTACTTGCTCGGGTCCTGCTGCGACGGCGAGTAACCAAGGTGGCAGACAATATCGGAGATGGTGACGGCCTCGTAGGCGACAATGGTGACGTACTTGAAGCCGCCGCGGAAGCGCTCAGTAGGCATCTCGTAGGCCGTGGTGCCCGCGGCGACGGTGACGTTGAGCTGCTTGTCGTAGTCCTGGGTGTGCACGGCGCCCGTGTCGTCGGAGATGGCCCGCACAAAGGCCGGCGACTCGGCGAAGGCGAGGGAGAACTGCTGCGTCGTCGCCTTGGTGTCGGCTGTCAGCGACAGGAGGCCGCCCACGTAGCCAAAGTCGAGCGTGATCTGGGCGCCGGGGTTCATGGTCAAGATGTAGCTTGGTTCTGTGGCCTCCTCGTCGTCGTCACCCTCTCCTGCCGACGAGAGCGTGACAAGCGCATCGCCTTTGATGGCGTAGATGCTCTTGGGCGAGATGGTGCGCGAGGTTGGGGATTGGATGTACCGTTCCCACGGTTTGGCGGTGCCATCGTCGCGGGCGGCGAGGAGGGCCGTCGAGGGGTCCAGCGCGAGGGCGAGGATCGCCCAGCGGAGGAGGGACGCCATGGTGCGACGCTGGCTCGGTGTCTCGAGACGTTGTTGGGTGCACCTTGGGGGAAGGAAAGAAGGGAGGAGGAGGAGGAGGAGGAGAGAAGAGGAGCAGAGAAAAGGTGTGCCCTTGCTTGCACCAGCTCAGAACGCCATGGACACCCCGTCTTTAAGGGCCCCTAGTTTATCTTGTGCATACGATGCGCCCTCGAGAGGCGTGCCCAGACCTACCCGACGAGATCGCCAGTGCCACCTCCCCCAAACAAGCTGTTTTCCGAGCCGACCACGGGGACCAGGCTTTCTTCGTGGCTCGCGCATGACAGGCCATGGACGGGGGTTGGTGCTGCTGCTGCTGCT
>NW_003315024.1:275824-278090 GCF_000150825.1 Verticillium alfalfae VaMs.102
GACGAGAGGAGAGAGTCGGGGTAAGTCAGGGCCCGAGGAGGCGCGGGGCATCGCTGGCGCGCAGAACGACGGGGATCTGGGGTATGGAGCGGATGGAAAGGGAGGGGAGAAGCGGAGATTGGAGGATCTGCGGGGGAGGGGGAACATGGATCTCCGGGGTGGGATGCGATGCGATCGGCTCGGGAGGCTGTGTCTTTGCTTGTTCCTTGCGTTCCTGTAGGGGTGCTGTGCCGGGTATGTTGAAACAGGCTCTTCACTGGTGTCGCTGCTGAAATGCGGGGGTAACAAGCAAGGAGAGGAGCCGAGCATGACGGAGAAAGAGTTGTGCCGAGAGGTTGGAGGATGGTATAGTGTGATAGATCTTTTCATGGTGTAGAGTATCCTTGGGAATTCTTCCGTGTGCCGTAGGGAGTGGAAATGTCATGGTCGTAAAGTTCGGTCGACCCGGGGTTGGGCGCCGCTTCGCCGGGTTCGGGTGGGTCACCAGGGCCGCTATTCTCGGCCGGTGCGGGGGACGCCTCCGGTCGGCTGGCCCGTATTCCACTTTTGGTACTGGCTGACCGTGGCTAGCCTCATGAGAGCTATACTCTGCTGCCGACTGAGAGCCTAGGGCGTGACACCGTGACGTGAAGCTTGGGAGGTGTCAGTCCCGGTGGAGTGGTTTGTTTCGGCCGGGGACCGTGCCTTGCTCCCAGAAAGGTGGTAGACGGCAAGGAGCAGGCGGTTGATGTCGCATCGGGACAGGCAAGATTCATGCGCTCTACGGGTCGAGCAGACTAAGGTCTCGCTCGCAGCGCTACTTCCGGATGCACGTGCATCATCAAGCGAACAATTCGCACTGGGGAGCAGGCGATCAAGATTGGCTGTCAAGTCCCAATGAGCAGCACGACGAGCATCCTGACAGGCCCCCCCTTAGTAGTGTAAATTTTTCTACATAAACACATAAAATCATCGCGATTTCCCGTTTAGGTCTACTTAGAACAGAAAAGGCACGAGGAAAAACAAAAAAAAAGAGAAGCTGAGCTTCTTATAGTGAGATCCTTCCAACCGGAGTCGAGCCGGTGACCTTTCGATTGGAATGGAAGCCAGTTACAGTCGAACGTGATGAACCAACTACACTATGGAAGGATTTTGATGAACTGCCCCATTTTCTGGGCGCTACTTATCCTTGAAAATCGCGCAGGACATGGGCCTTGATACTCCACGATAGGCGGGTCGGCGATCCTCCTGTGGATTCACTCCACGAAGCCGCACAGCCGAAGCTCCATGACAGCTATCCCGAAGACAAAAAACTCATCTGAAGCGTTTGCTTCCTCTTGGATTCACCCCTCATGCCCTGGTCTTCGGTGTCTCATGTCTAAAGTTTCGACTTGCTCCTGGCGCGGTCACCTCGAGCGGCTCAGAGAGTGTTTCTCGGGGGCCGTCGATGGGCCCCCCCCCTGGCGAGCCAGGCTGTCGACCGTGACCAGGCCAGCAAGCAGCTTGCCCCACGTTCCTGACGTCTAGGAGACGCATTCCCGCTTCCAGCTCCTCCCCGAGCAGCTGAATGGCGCCCTCGACGCCAGGCTGGCCATACGCGCCCAGGGGGTACAGCAGGCGCGCCCGATGCCGACGCCGCGGGCGCCCAGGCACAGCGCCTTGAGAATGTCAGTGCCCCGACGCACGCCTCCGTCGACAAAGACGTCAATCCCGTCCTGCAGGCCCCGCGCGCGCGCAGCACCGGCGTCGTCTCGGCGAGGACCTCGAGCGACGGCCGCGCGAACTCGAGCTGCCGCCCGCCGTGGTTCGAGAGCACGACGCCGGCGACGCCGTGCTCCGCGGTCCGGAGGACGTCCTCGACGCTCTGGATGCCCTTGAGCACGATGGGCACGTTGGTGATGCTCTGGAAACAAGGGCACGTCGTCCCAGCAGAGCGTCGAGTCGAGAAACGTCGACGTCCCCTGGTACACCTCGGGGTGCCACGCCTCCCCGTCGCGGCTCGCCGCGCGCTGCCGGGCGCGCAGGTCCTTCTCGCGCCGACCGACCTGGGGATTGTCCACTGTGATGAAGAGGCCCTTGCAGCCGCGCTTCTCGGCCTGCTGGACGATCTGCTTGGTGACGTCGCGGTCCTCGTTGACGTAGAGCTGCATCCGCTGGACCTGGTCCTCGCCCCGACGGGCGTCGACAATGTCGTCCCAGGCGCAGGAGGAAAGCGTCGGGATCATGTGGGCGATGCCATGGGTGCCGGCGGCACGGGTGAAGGCGACCTCGCCGTCCGGGTGGGCGA
>NW_003315024.1:279750-282042 GCF_000150825.1 Verticillium alfalfae VaMs.102
CAGCCCAAACGGGCCATCTAAAGCGTCCACTCTACGGCCCCAGCCTCCTGTTTACCCATCATATATGCCTCCGATTTCACCTCACCGGGTTACGTGTCTCGTCCCGAAGACCAGAATCTCCCCGTCTAATCTCAAGAACATCTCAAAGTGACACTTGATACCTAGCCGTTACCAATGGCTCATCAAGCCCCCGCTGGCCTGCTGCCTACCAGCATGCGGGGGCTGTTGTTGGACAGCTGACTATAGAGGAGAAGGTGAACACCACCAACGGCCGCCTCGGGGGACCTTGCGTCGGTTACTTGGGTAGCATCTCATGCCTCGGTGTCACATCCCTCTGCTTCTCTGACGGCCCGGACGGCTTCCATGGGGAAAAGTTTGTCTCAGTCTTCCCAGCGGGCATCCGTGTCACTGCGACGTTTGACCGGTCGCTGATGTACGAGTACGGTGGTGCGCACGGCGAAGAGAACTGCGCCGAGGGTGTCCATGTCGCCATGGGGCCCGTCGCCGGGCCGCTCGTTGCTATCAGACTTGAAGATGTAATCGCCCTCATTCCAGCCGTGACCATGACTACCTGGACATGGAACTCAGAAAATGTCTCCCCTGAACGCTACATACATAAGTTTCCTTACTGCGAACACCTGTCTAGCTGGAGGCAACATCTTCATGGCCTGGGTAGCGGGACTGTAAGTCCTGTACATTCACCATCTGAGATGGGAAGCGCAGAACCTGACCCGAACAAAGATAGCCTACCTCATGAGCCAGAGGCAAGATCTTTGATCATCGGAGCGTCCGTGACTGCTGCCTACGCCGTAGCCGCGGGCGTCATGATTCTTATGTGGCCTGCGTCCAAGGCACTATATTTTGAGAGCCAAACGAGACCTCTCAAAGAGAGATCTGGAGGGCATATGAAGCTGAATTGCATATCTTTAGTCAATCATGGTTGGCCAACAACCATTGTCACATGGACCATCACGGCCGCACTGTGCGTGGTGCTTCACTACCTTGACCGGAGGTATCTTCTGTATAGCCGACATCTGAACACTACGAAACGTGAATCTTAAGCAGCTGACGAATGGCAAACAGGCCCGAGAGGATCGAGTCTGGCGAAGCCAATGGTCTTGTTGTTTAGTCGTCGAGTGATGGAGGATTGATCGATAGAGCCCAAATCCGCCGAAGATAAGAGCAAGGGGCCGGTTGACACCACCAAATCTATCTGAAGGTGCCTTGTCTCGACAAGGACTGGAGCAAATGGTTCCTTACCAGGTAGCGAGGTACGTCAAGCAGAGCTCCAACACCTCCGTTCAGCGAGAAGTAATAACATAAATGCATAAACTCGAGCCTTACTTCAGGTAGAACTCACCCACAGATCATGAATCCATTTGTCCACTCCAAAAAAAAAGGTAACGCCTAGGTAGTGTAGACAGCTTCCTGAGAGACAAGACCCCAAAACATTCACAGATGTGAGACATAAGGTAGTATGAATATAAAACGGGCGACTTACAGCTCAAAGTCCAACTCTCCGCAGCTAGGAAATTTTCGCAGCCCTCATAGACACGCTGCTGTGGTCTCAAGCCCCTGACCTATCCCCTCAGTCACTTGTTGCTTGGCTGCGCAAATGCTTCTTGAAATTCGCACAACAAGTGCATCAAAGATGTTCATAAACGACCAAGCGCCAGTGGTCAGCATGAACAAGGCAAAATCTTGCGTTCTTTCCATGGTACAGTAGAAGGCTTGATGAACATGACTTCAAGGTGGGAAGATTGCGCCACATGAGAGTTTAGAGGTGATATGAGGGTGTAGGACTTCCGCAGGCTTGTATGACTCCATCCTAGAGGTTCTGCGAGATTTCCAGACAATGTCACTGCCTGCAGCTTCACGAAACTAAGCCCAAGTGAGGGAGATGTGACGAGCCAATAAATGCAATGACAGGAGAACGCGCCACCAACAGCCCTGACCTGACCCGATCATCACGTCGTGATTTGGCGGAGCGTCTGTGGCATTAATAGGGAATGTCAAAACAACTCGGGCAGGAAACATATTCAATCATAGGCTCTACGATGATGAATTAGGCCAGGCTCAACTCAGCCTGACGACTGTTCAATTAGCCCGGGCGATCATGTTTTGCACATCAGGTCCGTTCATCATTCGCGACACAGCCACCACAACATGACCAACGACCACACCACTACCCAATTTCGGCGGTCTCGTCAGGCGTTTTCGGTTTGCCCCGAAGCATACTTTCAATACATGGCAAGAATTCTTGGTCCGCGGCCAACTCTCGCGTAATACCTC
>NW_003315024.1:282368-285568 GCF_000150825.1 Verticillium alfalfae VaMs.102
GCGCCCGACTACCCCATTTCCGTCCTCGGCAAGATCAAGTACGCGGCTCCGCCGCAAGGGCGTCAAGGGCCGCTGCTGCCGAGCGTACGCCGCAGACGCCGCAGACCACGTACCACACCAACGAGAGGGGCCAGATCATCGAGACGAGGTACGTGCGGACCAGGTGGTGAAGCGTGCATGCTGGTGGCGAATTCGGCACTGCCTGGATTTCCTGTAATGACCGGGAGACGGCGACACGGATGCAAGATCTGTCTGGAGGGCGACGCAGGTTTGTGCAGCTGTAGAGCGGGAGGTATCCGGACCTGAAAGAGGGATTCAGGTGTAGGGGATGTGACAGACCGTTACAACAACTGTCCATTTATTCACTTTCAGGGTTTCAAGGCGAGAGGGTAAGGTGCTTGGATATACTTGACAGACGCGTGAATGGGCTGAGGAGACATGGACTCACTTTCCGTAACGGGAATGGCATATCCTACGTTGGAGCGACAAGGATGAAATTAACTGGTTGAATATCACTACATAATGCTGACGTTGAAGTGCATTTCGACTCATATAGGCATGCAATGATGTGTAGTCTTACGATGGACCAGACTTAGGATCACGAGGCGTACAGCCACAGCGTCAAAACGGCACATCACGTTTACAAGGGCAGGTTGTGTTCTTAACCGTTCAATTCTGCATCTCATCTGTCTCATAATCGTGACGAGCTAGCTAGAGTACACCCACGCCGCACCATACGGACGAAGGGGGAATTATGCGGCTGCAACAACGCGCGAAAAGAGGAAAGTACGCCAAGTCCAAGGGCAACCGTACCCGAAAACCGTCCAACTCCATTGACTTTTCTGGTATCCCGTGTGTATCATGAAAACCGCTTAGTCGACCTCCTCCATGGCGCTGTCACCGGTCTCGGTGGTGGTGGCAGCGGTGGCGGGAGTCTCCTCGGTCTTGGAGTCATCCTCCTCAATGTTGAGGCCGATCTGGACGAGCTTGTGGATGCGCTCAGAGAAGCCGGCAGGCTCCTCAATGGTGAAGCCAGAGACGAGCAGGGAGGTCTCGAACAGAAGCTGGACGATGGACTTGACGGTGCGGTCGTTAACACCATCGGCCTCGACCTTCCTCTTGAGCTCCTGGACGATGGAGCTCTTGGGGGAGATCTCGAAAGTCTTCTTGGAGGACATGTACGAGGACATGGAGGTGTCACGGAGGGCCTGGGCCTTCATGATACGCTCCATGTTGGCGGACCAACCGAACTGGCCGGTACGGATAGCGCAAGGAGCGTCGCCGAGCTTGTGGCTGACAACGACCTTCTCGACCTTGTCGCCGAGAACCTCCTTGAGGGCCTTGGCGAGACCCTCGTACTCCTTCTCCTCAGTCTCACGCTGAGCCTTCTCCTCATCGGTCTCCTCGAGCTCGAAGTCCTTGGTGATATCAACAAGCTTCTTGCCCTCGAACTCCTTCATCTGAGTCATGGCGTACTCATCGATGGGGTCAACGAGGAAGAGGACCTCAAAGTTCTTCTGCTTGAGGGAGTCGAGGAAGGGGGACTTGGTGACGGCCTTGAGGGACTCGCCAGTGATGTAGTAGATGTTCTGCTGGACCTCGGGCATGCGAGCGATGTAGTCGGTCAGAGAGGTCATGTCATCACCAGACTTGGTGGAGTTAAAGCGGAGGAGCTTGGCCAGGGTCTGGCGGTTCTGGGAGTCCTCGTGGATACCAAGCTTGATGTTCTTGGAGAAGGCAGAGTAGAACTTATCAAACTGCTCCTTGTCTTCGGCGATCTCAGTGAAGAGCTCGAGGGCCTTCTTGACAATGTTCTTCTTGATGACCTTCATAATCTTGTTCTGCTGGAGAGTCTCACGAGACAGGTTGAGGGGAAGGTCCTCAGAGTCGACAACACCCTTGACGAAGCTGAGCCACTCAGGGATGAGGTCAGTGGCGTCGTCAGTGATGAAGACGCGGCGGACGTAGAGCTTGATGTTGTTCTTGGTCTTCTTGGTCTCGAACAGGTCGAAGGGAGCGCGCTTGGGGACGAAGAGGATAGCGCGGAACTCGAGCTGACCCTCAACGGAGAAGTGCTTGACACCGAGGTGGTCCTCCCAGTCGTTGGAGAGAGACTTGTAGAAGGCGGCGTACTCCTCCTGGGTGATGTCCTGGGGGTTGCGAGTCCAGATGGGCTTCTGCTTGTTGAGCTCCTCCTGCTCGATGGAGGTCTCCTTGACCTTCTTGACCTCCTCTCTCTCTCTCCTCTCATCATCGACTCTCGATCTGGGCTCTGTCGTCGTCCTCATCGGCGGCGGTCTCCTCAGCCTCCTCATCGGGGACCTCTTCTCGGTCTCCTTGAGGACGTGGAGGTAGATGGGGTAGGAGATGAACTCGGAGTGCTTCTTGATGACCTCCTTGATCTTGGCCTCGATGAGGTACTCAGTCCGCTCAGCTTCAGTGAAGAATGATCTTGGTACCGCGGCTGAGCTGCTCGCCCTCGGTGTCGGGGCGAATGGAGAAAGGTGCCACCGGCAGAAGACTCCCAGATGTACTGCTCGTCATCGTTGTGCTTGGAGATGACGGTGACGCGGTCGGCGACGAGGTAGGCAGAGTAGAAACCAACACCGAACTGACCAATCATGGAGATGTCAGCACCGGCGGTGAGGGCCTCCATGAACTGCTTGGTACCAGAGCGGGCAATGGTACCCAGGTTGTTGACGAGGTCCTGGGAGTGGCGTTAGTGTGTGGCAAACAAGCACGTGCGACGTGGTAAAGCAAAACTTACAGCCTTGGTGAAACCAATACCAGAGTCCTGGATGGTCAGGGTCTTGTTCTCCTTGTCGGGAATGATGTCGACGCGAAGGTCCTTGTTGGAGTCGAGCTTGCTAGGGTCCGAGAGGGACTCATAGCGGATCTTGTCGAGCGCATCGGAGGCGTTGGAGACAAGCTCACGAAGGAAGATCTCCTTGTTGGAGTAGACAGTGTTGATGATGAGAGACAACAGCTGAGAGATCTCAGCCTGGAACTCGAAAGTCTCAGACATCTTGGCGGGGGGGTATCAAAGCGTGACGGTCGTGATCTGGGGCTGGGTCAGTCATAAGTTGCCAGGCGAGTGTCCGCTGATGTGGAATGTAGACAAGGAAGGAAGGAGCTTGACAGGAGCAGACTCGGTGAAGAAAGAGCACCCTGGCCAAGTCCTCCAACGACGTGCTGACTGG
>NW_003315024.1:285778-288063 GCF_000150825.1 Verticillium alfalfae VaMs.102
TGATGCGATGGGATGGAGAGTGATATGTGGGAGGAGAGTTAGAAATTTGTGTTGAGAGGAGGGGAGAGAAGTAGAAAAGCAGCTGCGGCAGTCGGTCGTAAAAAAGAAGACCTGAAGCCCAAGCTAGAGGAGCCCCTGCGGCGCCTGGAGAATTCTATGCGATTCTATCCTTCTCGCACCTTCCACCTTCCAGACGCTTCTCTGATTCGCTTGCCCTGCCACCACGGCAACGAATGGTGCATGGTGATTGGCTGAGATGTGCGGGCGTTGTGGGAACACGGACGAAAAAAGAGACGGTCTAGTAGTTGCCTCCTTCTGATCCCTTGCCTTGTCTGGCCTTGTGCTCTTCGATGCAGTTCTTTATTGTGGATTTCCCATGGCTGCAGCAGCATCAATTCACCCATGGCGGGGTCATGGCCTGGGAAGCTCTCGTGGATTCCAGGTAGCTCTGGCAGTCGTCCTTGAGTCACCGCGACGCCTCCAGAATGTCACTTCCACCGTCCGATAAGACCTCTTATCGCAAGGGCCGACCTCCACGAGGCTGAGGGGCAGTGCCTGGACCCCGGATTCCAGGGCATCTGGTCCAAGCAACAATGGCCAGTCGGTGAGGCTCTCAGGCGGTCTAGGCGCTGGTCCAGGCACTGGCCCAAGCACTGCGGGCCCCCGCGTTGAGCATCTGCCACGGCGATCTACACTGTGCCAGAGGATATCGATGCCTACGTCGTCTCCCAATCACCGATGCAATCAAGCTGATGGGGCATTTGCCTGCCATGACTTGAGTTGACAAAACTGCTACCTGACCCGGGCGTGACTCGTTGATAGTTCATGCCGTTGCGGCTGGGGAATGCTGTGACACATGCTGGGCTTATGGCTGTAGAGCGAGGACAGTTTGTTGTGTACTGTATTGACTACTTCAGACCAAGGTCATGTTTTTGGTGGCATGTTGCGCGTGTGCCACATGCAGACAGACCACAAACGAAAGTAGTAGAACGTGGAATGAGAGTCAAGTTGTTCGTCCCTCCGACCTGCAAGTCGATTTATGCACTACGCTCTTCTACTCCGGATCAAACACATAACCTTGATATTGTTCGCCTGTTAGTTCTATGACATGTTTCTTGCTAGGGTCTCTGGCAGAGCGGTAGAAGCCGCTGAACGAGGACAAATTATTCGACTAGACGTGAATACAGGTACACCATGAGCTTGGGAAAAAATAACCTGACGCAAAGCCAAACCTTGCAGAGACAGCGGGACCATCATTGTTGCGCCTCTCCTGCCAGTCAAGGCGATCCTCATTATACATTGTGTTGTACATTCTATGAGCCGATTTCACAACCATCTACCACGAACAACCGAGCCCCTGTACACGCCCCGGGCCCAACAGGGCTACTCACTCCCCCCCTTGACGATCCCATCGCCAACACAGCGGTACCGCCGATCAGCGTACACGAGCCCAAACTCATCCTCCCCGTCCTCCTCCCCCTTGATAATCTCGACAACCTCCCCCACGACAATGACGTGGTCCCTCACCCTCACGAGCCCCTGCGCAGGCGCATCGTCGAGCACCCGACACCGCAAAATATAGAGCACGCCTTCGCCCCTGAGTATGGGTGCCTCGCCTCGCATGTCGGCTGTGACGGGGGGTCCTTCGCGTCCGAGGCCGGAGAACACGTGCTGGCCCTCGGCGTTTCCTTGCGTGAACCAGTCTGCGACGGCCGCGCCGTCGGTGCCGCCGCGCAGGACGTGTATATTGAAGCGCCGCGCGCCCTTGACGGCGGTCAGCGTCCGACTCGGTGTCGCGACGTTGAAGGTGACGAGGGGCGTGGGGTGTAGTGTTAATGAGGTGAGGGAAGACATGGTCATGGCGCGCGGTATGTTGTCGGCGGGATTCGTCGCTGTGCAGACGACGACAGAATGCGGGAGGAGGCGCATGAGTCCGCGAAGCTGTTCGGAGAGCGCAAGGTCCGTCGTCGAGGAGGAGGCGGGGTGGTAGGAGGGCGGTTGGGGGGGGCAGGGTATGCCATGTCGAGCGTCGACGGGCGGAGGCACTGAAGGGGCGGGACGCTGCGAGGCTGTTAGAATCGAAGGGCTGAGTCGTCTCTCAGAGTGAACAACATACTGGGTATGCAAGCATCACGGCGGGTTTACTCGTTGGGGTACCGAGCATGATGAGCATGTTGAGGCACGTGCAATGGCACGCCGCATCGAGACTGACGAGGAAGGACCTGGCGCAAGCCGAGGACATGGAAGGAGCTCATCGCATGTTACGCTCCGCGGTGCTGGAGCGA
>NW_003315024.1:288384-308477 GCF_000150825.1 Verticillium alfalfae VaMs.102
CCCATCAACCTCCAGTCGCGACGCACCGCCCTTCGACTGCCATCAGTGAGCGTCTTGCCCGTTCCGTCACCTACAAAACCAACACGTAGACCTCGCCCGTCGAGTGACCACAGGCTACACAATGGCTTCTCTCCCCTCCGCCCTCGCCCGGCGCCCGCTCCTCCTTCACACGACGACAAAAACCACAACCGGCAGCTTCCTGCCCACGCAACCAGCACACCTCGCCGCCCGCCAGTCCCGTGCCGCGACCTACATCCACCGCCCCCGCCGCCCCTACACCTTCACCCAGCTCGTCCAGCTCTCGGACGGCTCGACCTTCACAGCGCGCACCACGTCCCCGGCGCCGCTGCACCGCGCCGACAAGGACTCGCGCAACCACATCCTCTGGCAGCCGTCGGAGAAGACGCTGCACAACGTCGAACTCGACGAGGCCGGCAAGCTGGCGGCGTTCCGACAGAGGTTCGGCCGCGGCTTCGACCTGCTCGACGCCGCCTCGGAGGAGGCTGACGCGCAGGCCGCGGGGGACAAGGGCAAGGGCAAGGGCAAGGGCAAGAGCGATGGTGCCGTTGAGGAGGTCGACGAGGAAGAGGTGTGGGACATGGGTGATCTGATCAGCGGGTACTCGATGCCCATGGAAGAGCCCAAGGCACCGGTATTCCACAAGAAGACGAAGGGGAAGAAATAAGGGGTCGGATTCGGGATGACTGTCCGGAAAGGGGGGGGGGCGAAGAAGGGGTTACGAGCTTGATCTCATGTATAGCACGATGAACAAGGTCACGCGGATGGGTCCTTGTCCCAAAAGATGGGATGGCAGAAAATGTAGGAGGGAGACGCTCATTGTGCGATTAGAAGGTCCAGGCCGGACTCTACTGTCATATATGTACAACACCAACACCATTGAAAACGACCTAATTGTTTGTCCACTTCCTCCCGACGCCCCCTCTTGTCAGTGCATCATGCCAGAGAACCCCCAATCTCACGAACTCGGGTGGAGATGAGGCTTGTCGAACCGCAACCAGCTAACGATACGCCGGTTGCGCGACACCGGCAAAGCTGCCCAGCGACTCGAATCGCACGGCGGACCCCAGAAGGACATGACCGAGGTGCGCCGCGGCGCCATCTTGGTCGGCACCTAATCCGAGTCATCATTGATTGTCGCCCGAGCCCGATCAATTGCCGTGTCACCGGCCGGCTTGTTGCCTTCTGTCACAGGCGGGCGGTAGAAGACCGTCTCGTCGTCGTCGGCGTCAAGCTGCATGAGGAACGTCTCCCACTTTTCGATCAACTGCATTTCATTAGCCACACGCCGTATTTCGTAACGCCCAGTCAGAGCAATGACTCACCTCCTTCTGCGCCTCGACGGCGCTCTCCAGGAACGTCTCCACGCCGCTCTTGAAGTCCTCGACCTTCTCCTTCTCGAAGCGGTCCAGTTCCGCCCGCATCAGTCGGCCCATGTCCTCGAACAGCATGCGCGCATGGTGGCATTTGCGCTCAGCGTCTGCGACCTCGGCGCCCATCTGGTTGAGACGGTCCTGCTGGCTCTTGCCCTGCCTTAGGAGCTTGTCCTGCGTGGTCTTCTTCTTCTGCATCTCTGACTCGGCAGTGTGCCATGAGTAGAAGGCCTTTTGCCGCTGCGCAAAGGCCTGTTTAACAGATCCGATGAGTCGGATGTACTCCTCAAGAATAATGCCAAACGTGAGCACATCCTGCTGGGCCTGACGATCGTACACATCGCGAATCGTAAGCTGCAGCTCTGAGAGGGCGTCGAGAGGGCCAGAGAGCGAGGGCGAGAGCTCGACGGTCGAGAGGGCGTGCAGGGAGGCGGAGAAGTCGCCGGCCGCCTCGGCCATCATCTTCCTCTGGCCGACCATGGTCTCCATGGCTTTGAGTAGGGCGCGGAGCTGGTTCTCCAGCGCATCGAGGTAAACCTTGCGATCGTGGAACCACTGTATCAGTTAGCCTGGCAAGACTGGCGATTCGGCATTGTCACTCACGTCATCCTGCTCGACAAACTTGCTGCCGCCGCCGACGCTGATGCCCAGGCTGCCCAAGACACCCTTGCTTTCTGTCGGGATGGGCTCCCTCCGCTCCTTGTGCTTGATGTCGACGTTGAAGGACTCGCTCTCGAGGAACAGCTTCAGGTCGCCGTCGAGCTGCAACGTAGGGTGCGCCGCGATCTTGTTGAGCATCTTCTCCAACGCGGCGCGGCGGCTCTCGACGAAGTTAGTCTCGAAGCGACCGACAGCCTGCTTCTCTGGGGGCGGCGGCACGACAATGCCGGGGTTATTCCCGTGCAGTGTGTTATACAGCCACAGGAAATCGCGGTACCGTCGCTTCACCTCAAACTCGGGCTCCTTGTACGCCTTGGATGTTGTCTGCGTTGTCAGCGACGAAACCAGCATGTCGCCTCGTGGGTGGCAGCTTACCTCAGTCCGCACGGCATACTGCACGTGTGAACTTGTAAAGTCGCCGACCTTGTGGGGATCGCCGACGGAAATGTGGAAGGTCGGCCTGCTCGCCTGTTCGACGCTCACGCTGGGGTTGGTGGTCGTCCGAACGGCGCTGGGATGGGCAGCCTGAACAGGGGGCGGCGCGCGAGGGCCACTTGAGCGGTTGTAATCGTCATCCGTATCGTCGACACGATGGGGGTCGGCGGGCCCAGCGCGGCGAGTCTGAGAGGGCGGCATGGTGGTGCGAATCACCATCTCCTCCTTCTGGGGCGGGACGGGAGGCGCATCCTGGCCGAGGTCGGGAGTGCCGGGAGTAGCAGGGCCGCCAAGGGGGCCCAATGGACCGAGAGGGTCGTCATCGACGGCTTCGAGGCGGGTTGGCTGGGCTACCATGCGGCGAGGAGCAGCGCGCGAGGGGCGGGTCGAAGAGGTGCTCGGAGCGGAGGGCTTGGGTGCATCATCCTGCGATTGGGAGGTTTCGGGTTGCGAGGTTTGCGAAGGCGCCGATTCGCCCCAAGGGGATTCTTCGAGAGGATCCATGGTGGCCCGGAACGTGACGGGTGAGGAGGGTTGTGGGATGTGCAGGAAGATTGGATGTCAGCACAAGAGGTGGATCGGAATGAAGGTCGCAGCGTGGGGAGGATGTCGTTGCGATGTACCTCATCCACCCGCATTGCCATGGTGCCTGGAGCATTACGCACGAAGGGGGGCAAGTGCCTGGGGAAGCTGGTGCCACAGTCAGCCACACAGGACCTTCGCACAGCCACATGTAACCGACCTCATCGCCATCACCGTCTCCTGCAACATTGCAAGCATTACATCCTCTCCATTCTCACACTTCAGGAGATGGTTACACCTGAATGAGATTGACATTTCCAATAGTTTAATCATTCTTCGGAAAACGGTCACTCAATCAAACAATGTAATATTACATCACCACGTCGATATGCCTCCACCATGACCGGCTCTCCTCTTTGAGGTGGTCACTTCAACGAGTTCACAAATCATTTGGTTCTTGCAGGACAGCGGGAGTGAACAATGAACTGTCTCTCCAAATCTCGAGCACTGCGATCGGCTAGCTTTCTGCAGCTATCCGTTTTCAAGGCAAGACAGATTCGGTCTTCCCGTCGACATGTCACGATGCCCTGATGGCCGTGATACTGATCCTGTCTGTGCTACTGAGATGACTGCAACATCTCTCAGAGGCCGACCATCTTAGTCCATGCGATATTCCCTCCGTTCCCTGCTTCACCTCGTCCTCGGAACCCACCTCCATGCCAGGCTACAGCTGTCCACCCCAGCGACAATGACACCCACGCAAATGACCGACAGCCGCAGCCCCGAAGTCAACGGCGACATGACCACGATCTGGATCCCCCTGACGACGGCGTACCCCTGCCACACCTCCTGCTCCTCCCTCTTCTGGCGCCTCGACAAGGAAGACTCCCCCATCGTCGCATGGGACCCGGGCTACGAGCTCTGGGTTGACCCCTCGGCCTCCTGCCAGCCCGCGGCCGTCTCCTCCTGGTGGCACGCCGAGGACCGCGACGAAGACATCGTCCAGACGCGCTGGAGCCTCGGGCCGCTCGTCTGTCCCGAGGCCTACACGACCGCCACGACGAGCGACGCCGGCGCGGGCTCCACGCTCGTGGGATGCTGTCCAAGGTAGGTCATGCTCCTCCAGCTTCTTGTTCGTTCTGTCGTGGCCGCCACGTACCTGTTTCTCCTCTTCAGTACGTCTCAAGCTGAACGCTCCAGCGGCTACACGTTCATCACCTTCGTGGGCCCGAATCGCATGGGCCAGTGCATATCAGATGTCCGCCCCAACCAGGTCCTCACCTGGGCCGAGCCCGTCTCCGCCATGAGCGGCGCCTGGGAGTACACCAGCTTCGCGCCCCAGCTGTCGACCGTTGACGGCATGCACATCAACGGGTGGGTCTTCAACGCCGTCGACACCGCCGCCGCGACGGGCACCCGGATTGGCGGAGACGGCCAGAGTGCAGACCGGGAGGCGGGCAGCAGCAGCAGCAGCAGCCGAGGCGGCTGGACGTCGACGACCAAGGTGGCTGTGGCGGTCGGCGTGCCGCTCGGGGTCCTCGCCCTGGCGGGACTGGCTCTCGTCCTGTTCTTCTATTGCAGGAGGGGAAAGACTTCGAAGGCCGAAGCGGAGACGACGGGCGTTCAGGTCGCGAGCCTTCCTGTGCCGTCCGTGTCGCCGCTCGACACGCAGGGCCGCGCCGAGAGTAGCAGCCCGAACGAGGTCGCGAGTGTGGAGAAGCCGACTGAAGTTCTCAGCGAGGAGAGGCGGACAGAGGTAGCTAGCGAGGAGAGGCCAACAGAGATGGTCACGGATGACATGTCGGAGATGCCGGCGCCTCATGCCGTTGCGGAGCTTCCAGCAAGAACGTAGCTTCTTTTTGGTCATCTCATGGTATCCACAGAGACTTGAAGAGGCCGCTTGACCTAAGGCACGGAAGTTTGCTTGGCTGCTGAATTGCTTCACTCCCTTCAATCTGCATCCTAGGCTGTTTTTGATCACGCAATCATTGTAACTCTGGCAGCCAGTCTATAGCGAAAGTGCCAATATGACCACAATAGTATTCCTATGAACGACTACCCCAACCATGGGCCATCCAAGGCCATACCCCTAACGCCATGCGAGCAGCCCAGTTTTGTCGCCCCCGTGTCCGCCGCTACCATCACCGCTCAGGATCATAACACCCGCCAGCTACGACGAGGTTCATCCTGGTGAACTGCACCGCCATGACGGGCGTCTTCTTCGTCGGGAAGGCACTGATCTGGTCGGGCGTGATCATCACCTCCTTACCCTTCTTCTTGCCTCCGCCGATGCCGCCGGAACCGGTCCCTGATGACCCTTGGCTACCAGTAGTACCGCGCTCCACGGCCCCGCCCGTCGCAGGTGCGCCCTCGCCGCCCTCCTGAGTAGGCGCAGCGCCCTGCTGTGGGATAGCTTTGTGGCCATCGGCGGGAAGCTCGACATCCCAGAGACGAACAGTGCCGTCTTGGCCTCCGGAAACGAGAACGTTGGACTCGACGCTGAAATCCATCGACCAGATACCGCCCTTTGCGTGGCCTCTCGACCTTTTGATCCGCGTGCCCTTTTCTATGTCCCAGAACATGATGTTGCCACCTGTATCACCACTGGCGAGGATCTTGCCATTGGGCGCGCATGTCAGTGAGGAGATGTATTCGTTGTGGCCAGTGAAGACACGGACACAGCCGCCCGTGACGACAGACCACATGCGAATAGATTTGTCAGTCTCGTCGGATGCTGTGAAGAGGTAAGTGCCGTTGGGGTGCCAAGTCAGAGCAGAGATGCTGGTGTTGTGGCCGACGAGAAGGCGCATAGCCGAGGCGTGGTCCTGCATCCAGAGACGAGCCGTCTTGTCCCAGCCGCCGCTGACGAAGTAGTGACCGTGCGGGCTCCACGAAACTCTCATGACGGGACCATCATGGCCCTTGTAGATGCACAGACACTGCCACAAATCTAGAGACCACAAGCGGACATGGCCATCCGCAGAGGCTGAAAGCAGAAGCTTGGCTCCCGTGTCAATGGCACTATTGCCCTTGCCTTCGTGAGCGAAAGGAGTGTGGTTTCCACTTGCGATGGCATCGGAAAAGGCAACGTCATAAACGGGACCGGAGTGGCCGATGAGTTTGCGATTATTGGCCTTGAAATCGAGATCGTGGGCAGCCTTGGACTTAAGAGCCTTTCCGTCCAGAGTCCACACGCGGATGTAGGAGTCCGTAGTACCCGCGGCGACCAACTCATGGTCCTTGGAAAAGTCTAAGCATGAGACGCTAGGTCTTTAGTTAGCATTATTCAATTTTCTGAATGGATAACTCTTCTTACCTGCCGAGAGAGTTGTGGAAGGTGAACATGCAAGCGCTGATGGGAACACCAACGCCGCCTGTGCGGCCCTCAATCTTGAAGCGATCGCGGTTCTCCCGAACCTTCTGCATCTCCATGACGACGTCTCTCGCGCGAGAGGGCGGCAGGGGAAGGTCAGACCTTGACGGAGCATCGGCGCTCTCTTCACGCTTGATCTTCTGCTCAAACTCATCCGCGAGCGATGCCTTGCCTTCGGTGGGAGGGTTGCGTTGATCCGCCTCAGCAAGTTCAGCCCGCACGTCGTCGCGCAAATCTTCGTCCATCGGCATGGGTCCCAGACGCAACGCCACAGACGTGTCGAGCATGTCCCTGTTCGTCAGGCCAAGAGATATGCCAGGTATGCCTTCATTGTCGTCAATCTCATCCAGGGTCATGTTCTGCGTCCGGCGATAGATGGCCTCGAAGCTAAAGGGCTCGATAGGGCCACGAGCAGTCGAGTCAATCTGGCAAAAGGTCTGCAAGATGTATATGATGACAGCGCCGCCGTTCTCCTTCTCTCGCTCGAGGAAGTGAAACAGGTTGCCGGTGACATGCTGATTGAGAGGGATGCGGAACTTGTTCTCAGTGTAAAGCTTGCAAGTCGCATTTTCCTTGAGGTGGTGTGGAATGGAGATGGTGTCAAACGTCTTGAGATCATCGGCATGTCCGGCCTCGAAAAAGGGCTTCAAGCCAGTGAGGAGGTTCTTGGCATCATCAAGGTAGCCCTGGTTGATGAGCTCCATCCATGAGTAGACAAAAACGGGCCAGAGAAGCTTGCCGAGCTCGAACTGAAAGATGTCAGCCATGGGCACCTGAGGGAGGGAGGAAAGTGTGGAGTGCATACCTTGTAAATGTCCAGGCCATTGTCGACCCAGTCCCTCAGCATGTTGAAGGCCTTCCTATACTTCTGAGGACCCAGGTCGTCGACCTTGGCCTGAATGGGCCGGCCATCGGGACCCAGATGACTGGATTCCTGCCGGAAGATGTTCTCAGTTCTCGTGAAGCCGCGCTTCAAGAGGTAGTCGGTGACCTCAAAGACTAAGTCAGCAGAGAGCAGGGATGGGCCGCGCATGGTGTTCGGTATCGAAAGTTATGTGCGGCTTGGCGTGCAGATGATAGAGCAACTCGAAGGAAAACTCACGATTTGGTTGAGGTTTTGGTTCGACATGGGCGGCTGTGCTGCGGCAGGAGCGGCCGCCGCTGGTGCTGCTGTTGCTGCGACGGCTGTGCCTGGTGTTACAGGTTGCTGCGACGGCGTGAAGTTGCTCTGTTGCGGTCCAGCGCTGGGGGGCCCGTTGCCTCCTGGCGGACCGCCGGGGGCTCCAGCGCCCGACATGATGAATGATGATGGCGGTGTTGTTTGTGAGTGGCTGCCTGTGGTGATGTAGCTCAGTCAATCGCAGCTCTCCGAGGAGGCAGAGTGGCTGGGTGGGAGGCTCAGTCAGAGTCAGACCAGAAGGCAGCGTGTCAACGTCTGTGAACTCTGGTTGCACAAAGTATAAAGCTCAATCTGAAGGTGTAAAAGAGAGTCCAAAGCTGATTGGTTCGTGAGACGGAAGGAGTCTCGTAGTGATGAAGCTCTACAATCTCGTTGAATGAGTGAGGCGCTGGGATGGTGGGTGAGAGCCCAGTGGATGAACGCCAAACGCGAATGCAAGGATCGTCGCGTTCCAATTTCCCCACACCACCCCGCTTTATGCATTCCGAGAGCTCACCCAAATGGCCAATGCGCCTACTGCAACCTCTGCCTCGCCAACTGAATTCGACGCATCTATCCGTTCTTGCACCTCTCACTGAGCAGCATCGTGAATCTCATCACTGGCGTTCATTTTCATCACCAGAACCAGGCCGACACGCACAGATACTTCCCCTACACCAAGGGACAGATCAGCCATCATGGACGACGACAGCGCCATGCAAGACGCCGCCCTGCCAGTGTCCCAAGCCCCGCCCACCGACAACGCCGACAACTCAAACACCTTTTCCCTAGAAGAGCGCATCTCGCAGCTCTGCGAAATCGACAAGGTCCACCACCCCCTTCCGCTTCTCACCTCGGCAGAAGAAAACATCATCTTCGAATCCAAGCTGACGCCAGACAGAACATCGTGGCCCTCATGTCTCACACAGCAACAGCCCTGACTTCCCTCTCCCCGCAACCCCACATCCCCCAGGCCCAGCAGACCGAGACGTTCAAGTCCGCCATGGACGGCCTCCTGTCGACGCTGCACACGGTCGATGTGCGTATGAAGCGCCAGATTCTCGCTCTCGAGGAGGCGGGCATCATCCGCCTGCGTCAGGACGCCAAGGTCATGAACGAGGACGCCAAGATTGTGGCTAAGCCGTCGCTCGAGCCGAACGGCGTCGGCGGCATCGGCGCCCTCGATGTCGGCTGGCTCAACAGCCGGAACAGCAAGGTCGAGAGGGACATGGAAGCCGAGCTCTGGGCGCGGATGCGGGCCTTGCTGGAGAGACAAGGGGGGGAGGCTGTCCGGGGAGACGACGAGATGGAGTCTTAGCTGGGTCGCTGGGTGGGATATTGGCCAGCGGGATGCTGTGCTCTAGTGTGCTTTACTTGTGGCGTTTTGGGATTTGAGCAGCACTGTAGCCGCCTGGTGCACGAGGCATGAGAGAATGATGGTATGAACGCACGAGTTGGAATCGCAATTGAGTTGGCGAGAAAAGCACATCATCATCACGCCAGGTCACAGGCACACCTAGATGACAAAGTCAAAGGTCATTACAACATGCAGGATTCTGTGGATACGAATAATCATAACGCCTACTTGTGCAAGGATGCAAACTACTAGGAACATGAACGCCAACCTCATCATCGCATCATTATTACCCACGCCCCACGGAACACTTAGAAGCGCTTGACCGGCCGAACGAGGCCCACATCCGCCTTGGAGAAAGCCGCCCAATCTGGCGAGTATTGGAGGCACTCGTGGAAAGCCGGGATCGTCTCAGGCACATTGGCGTCGCTGTAGTGACACTTGATGGTGCCCGATATGCCTGCTCTTTTCCGGAGCTCTTCGACGGCGTCCTTGTCAACCGGCTTATCGGTCTCTAGGGCTACCTCGCCGACCTTGTGCTGATCATTCCACTCCACATCCACGACCCAAGGTGATGTCCAGTCACGGCGGAAGAGCCTGAGGCTCCCGACGCCTGCATCAGGATACTGTCCCAGTCGAGAATCAAGGCCCTCGGAGCCGCGAATGGCAAAGTTCGAGACGGGCTGATCAAAGATGACAGTACAGACCTTCGAGTCCGCCGCGTTAATCGACAGGGTAGCCCGGTTCTTGCTGTCGTTTGATCGTGTAATGTTGACTGACACTAGATGCTGGTATCTCTTATTGGTGACGGTAACCGTTCCATTCTCCAGGCCCCCATGCAGCAGGGGCGGGACCGCGGACCCATCGTACGAACAATCCACAAGACCAGACCTGGCGTTCGAATCGGTGCAGGTAATCACCTTGCCTGACGTAGAGGGCAGCTCCCCAATGACCGAATGGACGTACTTGTCGAGACCTGTCAGAGAGACCTTGGTGGATCCATCGCTCACATCAATTTCCTGCACAAAGTAGATCTTGTACCTGTTGTTTGCAGAGAACGGGAAAGCAATGAGGTTGTAGATGAGCGTGCCAGCGAACGCAGCAAAGAGGATGATGGGAACATAGTAATGAACCCGGTGGATGAAAGGAGCAAGCGGCACGAGAATGACGATGCTGAGAACAGCAATAATCAGGTAAGTGGTGAGAACGCTGCCTCCATCGGCACCGCCAGCCTGTGTCGCGGCGACAGCGAAAAGCCCGATCTGTCCCCACAAGATGACATTGATCGGAGCCAACAGGAGAAACTGCAAGATCCAAGTCCAGCCTGGCAGCCGGCCAGACCAGGGCTGCTCGTTTTCAAAAGGTTTGTGCTTGTCGGGACTGCTCTTTCTGGTAAACACAGACCGGTATGCTGTCCCAAAGGTCGATCGCACGCGACTGTCTCCACCAGCTCTGAGAGGCGTGGTCTCAGTGGGTTCGTGTTCGCTATCTTCTCCGTCACTGTCCTCGGCTTCATCGTTCGGTGTGTCCGGAGCGATCAGAGCATCATCGTGGGGGAGCTCGCCGATTCTGTCGCGGACCTGGTGGTCGTCGTGTGCCCGACGGGCATAATCGTGCTTCTTGGTGAGACCGAACAGCTCAAGGAAGCTGATAACAGTCGACAGGAAAAGCGCAGAGTGCAGAAACACAACAGGATAACCCGATGCGATCTTGAGACGGTCCTCCGTCACCGCCACCACAATGAGCAGACCCCAACTGACGATGAAGAGCCAAATGTGAATGTAGCCCCGCTGCAGAGCACTTGGTCTGACAGCGCTGGACCCCTTCAGGGTCATCCAGAGGGACACATAGAATAGCGATAGCATCATGCCCCAGCTAGGATGTGTGTCAGATACCAGACAGAAATTTCAGAGCTGGCAACTTACACTGCATATTCGCTGCTGTAGACGATCATGGGGTTGATCTTGGTGAGCAAAAATGCAGAGGCGAGCGTAAGTGCACCTGAGAAGCCCACTGCGATAGGGAAGCGTGTGAAACCGCGGAAGCCGCCAATGGATACGGGGTCTTCTGAACCCTCGTTGTGAACATTAATCTTTCTGGAGAAGAAGTAGAGCTTGTCGTGGCGGTTCAAGATGAAGACCAGGATGGCAAGAATGAGAGGCGACACGATCAGCAGCGTCAGAGACCACGCGAAAAGTCCCCGGAGCCCAAAGACAGCGAAGCCTTTGCCGAACATATCGAACCAAACACCCTTGCTGGCGTGGGATCCGCTGGGTACCTTGCGCCTGTCGCCGTCAGACCTCTGGCCCGAAAACGTGTGCGTGTTATCCGAGAGGCTCTTGACGGCGGCGATCGAGTTGGAGAGCATATGCCAGAGACTTGCGGGGGAAGCATGGCGGGTATCATCCTGGTCAGTGTGGTAGCGGGGACGGGGTCTGTAAAAGGCAATGTCGAGCCCACGTTGGCCAAAGATGTCGTCCCAGACTACGAAGTCGGTCTGACTCTTGACAAGGCCCATGGAGAATCCGTCTGAAGCGACGACCAGACCGAATGGGTGAGGGGCCTTCTGGTACGCCTTGGTGACCTGCTCATCAGATGATCGGAACAAGACGGCACGGCCGCCGGCGCCGGCACCCTCCAAGTTGACAAATGTGGTAGGGAACGAGAACAGGGGGCTGTTTGCGAAAGCCTTGGCCCCTAATAGGCCGTCTTCTTCGCCATTGTTGAAGAGGAGCAGCAGGCCGCGTTTCGGCTGTCGGCCCTGAGTCGTGAAATAGTTGAGAATCTGCAGAATACTCACGCATCCCATGCCGTCATCAGTGGCACCGTAACCGGACGCAACCCTAGCTCAAGTTAGCTTCCTCGCGCACACAGCGCATACGTGCAATAGCCAGTCTTACGAGTCGTAGTGGGCGTTGACGAGAACACCTCCTTTGCCAATGACGCGTACGTCATTCTTGCCGGACTTCCACCACTCGCCTTGTTCATCCTCGGTGCCACGAATGTAAACCAGCTTGTTGGTACCCTCGAAGTATGTGCCCACGCCAGCAGTGTGATCGCCAAGCATACCAATATCAGTCGCCCACGTCACATTAGCGAGGTTGTCATCGAAGACCGTCACGGATGGGGCAGAGGAAGAACGGCTGGAGAGCTCGAGGGTGACATCGACGTTTCGCTTGGAAGCGCTAAGAAACAAAGTCAGTCGGGCGGAAGACGAGCAAGACTACGGAAAAAAGCCTGACATGGTCTTGGTCCCCCGCACGGCACCAGTCTTTTCCAGGGTCCAGTTCACATCGTTGCGGTCGAGAATGGCCGCGATGCGCTCGAGGATGTAGTCACCAACACGTTCGTTGTCACGGCTGTTGTAGGGGTGGTAGTGTTTCGTGATCGTCGTCAAGTCGTGCCAGGCTTCGGTCAGATTGATACCGGGGGTCGGGGTCGGGGAGGACGGCGCGGGGGGCACGGTCTCATGAATCCACAGCAGAGGTACTAGGAGAGCAAGGTAGATGATGATGGTCCAGAAGGTCACGGGTCCGACCCGGAAGCCGAAGGGGTTGTGGCACTTCATGGCGGGCGTCAGACGGTGGACGGACGGCAGAGAGCCAGGTGCGTGAATGACGTTTGGTGGTAGTCCAAAAAAGCAGAGGCCGAGACGACGGGGTATGGCCTGGCAGAGAGCGCAGAGGGTGAGGAGGTTGACGGCACAGTCGACGTTGGAAGTGGGAGAGACAGAGGAGGGCGGGGTGGCCCAAGCTCCATTGCTGCTAGGCTTGAGCGATGTCATCATAGGTAGGTAGGTGCCTAGGTCTAAGGCACATGCACCCTACCACAGGTGCCGCAGGTGCTGCCTTGAGGTGGTTGGCCTGGTATGCGGGGCGAGGAAGCTACGCATGTGTCGCTATCGCCGAGGTGAACCGCTGTGATCCGCTGTGGACGTAGGTAGCGCCTGCAGCGCATATGCAAGTCATGCCCTGTCTCCAGCATTCTCATGCACGCCAATCGAGAGAACCTGTGATCGCGAGGCCCAGCGAACATAAGGATCACAACTGATCATTTCCGCAGATCATTGTCATCACAACATGCACGAAAAAGTTTTGCGTTAGTCACTACATATTGGGTGCATACTGAAGTCAGTCTAATGGTACATTTCAGTGCCTCCCGGGCACTCCGTCATGATCGACTTGCACGGATCGCCGGCGCAGACTCTCCTCGAATTCTCTAGACTTGTTAGACGCCTCCGAAGCAAGATAGACGGTGCCTGAATCCTAAAAAGTCAAGACGGCCTGTCGTGTCAAGAGGTCATCATCGTGCAAGCTCAACAGCCCTGCTAGTCAGTACATGGCGTCTTGTCCACGGTAGCGCAGGCATATTCAGGGCTGCTAGGCCGTCTCGAGAAGCCAAACGCTGTTAGTCCACTATAGCCACAAGCCTTGTCGTTGGCCTCCCTCAAGCGCCAGGAGGGGGCGGGGGCGGCTGGTCGCTGGGAGGTGGAGGAGGTGCGTTGTCCGAGGGGGGCGGGGGAGGAGGAGCACCGCCTGCGTACTGCTGGATGAGTGCGTTCAGGTTGCCAGTGAGGTTAGGCGGAGCTCCAAGGCCAGGAGCTCCAGGTGGCGGGGGGATGCCGGGAGGAGCACTCATGCCGGGAGGAGCACCGTAGCCACCAGAGTAACCGCCGTAGCCTCCGTAGCCGCCTTGCGTACCGGGAGCCTGCTGCCACGGCGCGGCGTTCTGACCACCTTGACTGCCGTAGTTGTTACCACCTTGACCGCCGTAATAGTCGCCGCCGCCGCCGCCGCCGCCACCATGGCCGCGATGATCATCGCGATCGCGGTGACGGTCACGCGCCCAGGGAGCAGCACCGCCGCCTCCACCACCACCACCACCACCACCGCCGCCGGAGCCGCCGTCATGGTTCGACTCGTTGCGTGACCGCCATGGGGCAGGCCCTCCTGTTGGGCCGCGCTGCCAGGGCTTGACATCACCACCTCTCTGGTCGTTGTTATACGAGCCAGGTCCGGCTTCGATGCGAGCAGGAGGAGCGCCATCGGCGGGGCCGCCGCCAAGCTCTTGCATGAGTTGCTGGGCTACGTCAGTACACTACTGCACACTGGGTCCGGGGATGTACATACCTCGTACTCGCGATCGACGGCATCGCCACCGTCGATGCGACCGGCAGGACGTGGGCCGGCGCCGTCGTTGCGCCAACTGGCCCCGCGCTGACGGTCGGGACAATCCCTGGCCATATGGCCAGCGTTGCCACAGACTCTGCAGATGATGCTGGCGGTGTAGTTCTGCTTCTCGGGGCAGTCGTACTTGCGATGTCCGATTTGACCACAGTTCTGGCAAGCCTGGTTCTCGTCGTCACGGAGCGTACCGTTCAGAGCAGCAAGCTCACGGAGCTGGTTACGCTTGAGCTCGTTCTGGCCTTCGGGAATGGAAGCAGCCTATAGTTGATTAGTACATGTTCTGGAAGACACGGGGACGCACAACGTACCGTCTCAATGACATTGTGAATCAGCTTTTTGGCCTTGTTGACCTTCTCCTCCGTGTCGGCCATGATGAGGCAGTGGAGGTCCTCCTCCTGGTTACTGGAATGGGCGGCGTCGGAACGACCCTTGCCCTCCTTGACGGAGCCCTTGCCACGAATGGCAATCTTGGCGCCGGATTCGTTCTCCATCTTCTTCAAAGTATTGCCACGAGGGCCGATAAGTAAGCCAACTTCGGGGGGAAAGCTAAGTGTTAGTCTCTGTGTCAAGTAAGGGGCATGTGGCAGGTTAGGTCTCTCAAAAAGGCCAAGCTTGCCAACACGCCGATAGGGCGCATGGCAAGCCGGCCCGTTCCAGGTACGGGAAGGAAAGGAGGAGTGGTTAGAAGGATTAGAGGGTTAGCAATCATACTGAAGTTAATCTCTGGGTAATCGTTGACGGGCACGTAGACCTTCTCCTGGGTCTTGGTCGGCCTGCGGTAATCCTGGGGCGGGTGGTAGTTGGGGATCGTCTTCATGGCCTTCTCGATGAGTTTGTGGCGCTCATCCTCAAGCTTCTTCCGGTAGCGGTACTCGCGAGTGTTGATACGGCGACCATGGTTGTCGTACTGGGGTGCAGGAGAGGGCGATCTGCGATACTGTCAGTCAAGGGGATACCACGAGATCAGCGGGGAGTGGGGGACGTACCGGTCGCCGTCGGCAGGGACGACATCGTCGATGCGAAGCTTTTGACTAATTTCTTCGATTCGAAGATGCAGGGTGTACGCCTCGAGCTGTTCGCTGGTCATGTTGGCCATGATGGCCGTCGGAAGGCCCATAAGGCCAGCGGCCTTATTCTCGGAGGCGTCGCCCCATCGGTTGCGCTTCTTGCGGCGCCGCGGGCCATCGGCGTCGGTGCCTGTGATAGGGGTGTCAGCGATGAAGATCTGCATTGTACTGTAGAAGCCGAACTTACGAGGTTCAGGACTACGACCGCGCTTCAGTTCGGCACCACCAACTGCAGGGGCGCGGTCGCGACCACCCCCGTCGCCGCCGTCTTCTTCGTCATCGCCAAAGCGACGCTTTCCCAGTGGGATATTGTTCGAACCGGTGATACCCTGGTTTCTCCACGACATGATGGAGGACGCGCGGTGGTTGAGAGAATGCGCGGGTCAGGAGAGCGTTTGTTGGTGGGAGGAGTGTTTGAATGCTGGCTGGGGTTGAGGAGCGGCAACTACCTAATGTTCAGGATGCGAATTTAAAATGGGGCCGATAGCCTTGTGAGCCAAAGGCAGTTAGCGCCAGATATTCTCCACCCAACTGTGAATCACGTGTTCCGCCGAGCTATGCATTACTATTGCGGGTGGAAGCGAATGAAGTAGCTTAGTGCGATCCTGGGTACCCTACCTACGTAAGGTACTCAATAAAACGCACTGATGGTACAGTAGAATACGGTAAATCAGATGTGGTGGCATATGGATTGATTATTTGTACTCAGAAGCCGCCTACACTTCTCATGTTTCAGGGCTCAAGACAATGCTGTTAAATTCAGTCCTTTGTCATAGCCGTACAGCTTAGTTTTTGGCATCCTCCTTCATTCCACTCTGCACCCACTGCCTCGACTCGGCAGCCGCCTTCTCCAGCTCTTCCTCGCTCTTCTGCGCCGACTCAAGAGCGGTGTGCTTGGTGGGAACGTGGCGGCCCTTCTCGAATCCGGGGCGCTCAAGCAGCTTGTACAGCCACTTCTTGACGTGGGGGAACTCCTCAATGTCAATGCCGGCCCAGTCTGCTCATGTCAGCTCGGTTCATTCATGCCTGTCATCGGGGAAGAGGGGCAGTACGCGTCGCCTCTCAAAAGCAACGAAGGCAAACAGGAGTAAGGGGGTTAAGAGAAAAGGACACATACGGGCAGCGGCGATCCAGCCCCAGCATGATATGTCAGCGACAGTCAGCTTGTCGCCGACGATGAAGCCGGACGAGGACTTGGCCAGGTGCGTGTCCAGAGTGCGATAGAGGCGACGCGACTCGAAGGAGTAGCGGTCGATACCGTACTGGATCTGCTCGGGTGCGTTGCCAAGCAAACTCGTCAGCGGCGCCGTCTCACTTGCTCGCACGTCGCGACGGCTGAAGGGACATACGCTTGAAGTGGTTGGCCTGGCCCTGCATGGGTCCGAGGCCGCCATCTGCCACATCAGCCAGTTGGTGGTTTCCCCAGTCTCGCGCGAGCCGGCGGGGTAGGACACCTTGTGGTCCTTGTCGTAGCGGTCAACGAGGTACTGCAAGAATCTGCCGCTCTCGAAGATGCGGATGGGCTTGCCGTCATCGAACGAGTCTGTGAGAGCCGGGATGCGGCCGTTGGGGTTGATCTCGAGGAACCAAGGCTCCTGTCAGGTGGCATGAGTATCGAGTGGTTTGCTTGCTTGGTCACATCTGCTCGGATCTCTTCTCACCTTCTGTGTGTTCTTGGAGATATCAATCTTGGTCACCTTGTTTATCCGAGATTAGCACGACTTCACCAAGCGCAGCTGAGTGACCAACTTGGTACGGAAGGCCGAGCTCTTCAAGCAGGATGGACGCCTTGATGCCGTTGGGTGTACCGGTGGTGTACAAGTGGATATCACTCTTGGGAGCAGCCATTTTGAAAAATTGCTTCGACAGAAGTCCCAGTCTAGAAGTCATGAAATGTGATAACGTTGAAATAGTCGTTATGATCCTGGTGGTGAGATCAAAGAGTACCGAGTGAAGCACGCTGGGGTGGGGTCAGGAAGAGCTGGACCGAATCCAAGGAAGAACGCGGTAGCTCTTATGAAAAAGCTCCAGCTCCCCTTTCTGGCGCCGCAGCTGTTGGAAGAGGGACCACCCATGACGGTCCCAGTAAGTCACCTCTTTCCGACCGGCCGGCGCGACCATACCCCGCATGACAAAGCATCAAAAGAGACCGTCTTGGACTTACTGTAGCATATCGCATCGTGGGGAGTGTCCTGGAACAGCGGGGCTTGTTGTGCATGTCGTCATGGCGATGCCCCTCTCCGAATTGGTGAGACCTGACATAAGGTCCTTTTGTGCATCACTTTCGGCACTAGTCGGATCTCGGACCCCGTACGACGAATTGTTAAGTGTTCACACTGAAGGTACTGGCGAGGGTCGTGTTCTGATGCACCGCAATCAGTACTTGGCATTTCATTACCAATGTGCCGGGTCAAATGCATTACAAAGCAAGCATTACTGTCAGCACTAGACCTGTCCCAGGGTTCAAGGCACTTCTCCCTTCTGACAACGAAGATCTCAACATTATTCAGCAAGTCAAACCTGAAGCAGAGAAATGTCAATTCGTCGTTTCTGTCGCTCTACTTGGATTCAATAAGCAGAAGTCATGAGCAGCGCTCCTAAGCGAGTGATTCCTCCACGCTCGACCACGTCCGTAGGGTATTTTATCCAACCAATCCGATGTCGTCGTCTTCTTCCCAGCCCTTTCTCACCGTGTTGCGACGTAGGCGTATCATCATCAGAGCCTCTGAAGCATCGCAGACAGGATCCATTTTCCAGGAACTAAAATAGCCCGCTCTAGCACTGTGTGTGCCAAGTCTATCGACTGCAGTTTCTACGCCTGCAAATCGTTGTGTAGAGGGAAGCTTGGGCGTCATACCAGTCGCCCTGCACTGTTGGCTCCTCCAGCTTATGGCGTCGAAGGCAAGACAGCCTTGCCGTGGTCGACGATAAGCTGCTCGTCGATCCGTTTCTCAATGTCGCCGTACTCAAGCCTCTTCCATGTCTTGATGCGTCCTTGGTTGGTGTCAACATCAAAGATCCGCACGCGGCGGTGGTAGCCGCCATAACCGGCATATCCGCCGAACCCGACGCCGCCACCGTAGCACATCCAAAGTGCTGGCTTCTTGTTCGCGTCGTTGGAGATGGCGCAATAGTCGTTCACATGGTCACTGAGAGAGCGTTAGTGGTATGACTATCGGGGTCTAGGAGGTGGTACTCACTGTCCGGCGCTGACCATGACGACTCCCTTCTCAACAAGAGCATCCCGGAAACCCGAGTTGAAGTTGGGTGCCGTAACGCCACTCCTTCCACTCACCGACATACTGGTTGTCGCGTTCACGGTACTCGGGCAGGGGAATATGGAGGAAAGCAAGATCCATGTGCGTATGTGTGTACTCCTTGTGCTTCTTCTCAAGGTTGGATGCTGTGTTCTTGAACCATGTGATTTGGCTCGGCTTAATCCAGTCGTAGCCATGATACGTACGCTCGTTGGGCGAATACGAGTGTGAATCTAGCATGTAGATAGTCAAGGCCGAGTGGTCTGAGCTGCCGCGGGCCAGAATCTCGATGTAGTAGTTGCCAACGCCGTCAATTTCCTCCGGACCGGCTATCGAGAGAGAGTACGGCAGGCCTTCCATGATAGCCATCTGGGTGGCCCTTGGAAGCGAGCCTTCATCGTCGTGGTTGCCGAAGATGGCGACGTAGGGGATTTTGCGCTTGACCAGGATTTGTGCAAATTTGAAGATTGCCTGTCACGCGTTAGCAAGATTCCATTGCCTCATTACCGAGGTACACGTACGGACTGGGCATCAGGCGCCGTTTCACCATTCACCTGGTCGCCACTCAAGACCACCAGGTTCGGCTTCTCCTCGTCGATAATCCTTGTCACGAAATCAAGCGTTCTCGGGTCAGCCTCGCAAGGCCCACCGTTGTAGCTATCGGGGACCGCATCACGGCATTTGCCAACACCGGTGCTCAAGTGAAGGTCGGCCAGCTGCATAATCTTGAACTTGCCGTTGTCGGGAATTCGAGGTTTGGGCTTGATGGGATCTTTGGCTGGGCCTCGGCGAACGGTGAGATGGGAGACGGGCGTGTCGCTGCTGATTCCAAGAAGAAAGGGGGTTTTGCCAGCGATTGACCAGCCGTCACGTGCCTCGACGGCATCATCGCCAAAGAGGACATCGACAGCAGTGATGGTATCCTTGGAGTCGCCGAGCTTCTGGTTCGGGGTCCGCTTCACCCAGAGGCCGCCAGGACGAGACTCCCAGAGCTCGGGATCATCACCCTTGGTGCCGGTGCTGGTGGGGTTGAGTCGGCCGACGGAGACGTCGAGCACAATGCGATCATCGGGCAACAGCTCCTCCTCCTTCTTGCGCGCAACGTGTAGGTACGCGTGTGATGTCCAAGTCTTTCCGAGGTAGAGGTCCTTCTCAACACGCTGCCACACTTTAGGATCAAGCTTGCAAGAGGCGAAGGGGTTGACACTGGAGCACTGGGCAAGTGTAATGTCGGTGACGATCATGCCATGGTTGTGTTGGGGCATGTAGTTGTGGATAGACTTGGGAAGCACCCTGAAGTTACGGTCGAGGAAGACGATGAAGCAAAAGGCGACCACAGTCGCTCCAGCAAGCTGGAAGATGGATCGAATCTATCGCGTTGGGGTTAGGATAGTTGAGCATGTGACTGTGAAGAGAGAGAAGGGGGATTCGGCGGTTCGGCAGGGACATTTTCGTGGACGTACCACTTTGCGCGTCATGCTGTTGGCGCTGGGACGAGGCGTCTCCGGCTAGATGCAACATTTACAGGTAAGAAGAACTGTGCGACGAAGGGCGCGCGACCACGTTTGATCAAAGGGCCAAGACGTTGGGCAGGCCAGGGGACTCGCAGCGAGCCTTCGTCGTGATCGGCCTAGGCCATATCCTAGCGAGATCGGCTGCTGAGTAGATTCGGGAGAGTTGTGCAGAAGG
>NW_003315024.1:308577-310776 GCF_000150825.1 Verticillium alfalfae VaMs.102
AGTATAGGGATCGTGGTCCGGTGGGTTTATGTCACTGGGAGAGTCGTTCAAAGGGAAGAAAGGTCGGGTCGGACACGGCGTTTTCGTGATGTAGGGCAACGGTTTCTGGAGAAGTCAGAGGAAGAAGAAGAGTATCGAATGGTAAGAGTGGAAGCAAGCGGCCAACACGGCGCCAACGGGATGCAAGACGGGAGGAAGACTTGAGCCAGGAGCAAAGGTTCAGTTCTCGGCGACGCCCACATTGGTGGGCATGTCATGCCAAGCTCTCCCTTTTGTGGAGCCAGCGAGCGAAGACCGCTATGGAAGGTGCTGGCGGGGAGGCTGTAGAGGCCCAGCTAGTGTAGGTCTGGCCCCTTTCGGCCTGCCACCGCCGGGGGGGTCGGCTCTACCTGGCTGGGTAGGCAATGGGAATCTGGGGTAGGTATGGTAGGTACCTAGCTAGCACGATGCACGCCCAGCTGACTTCTTCCCCGGAGCTGTAGCGGTTGCTGCCGATGCTGTCGCTGGGTACATAGGTAGCTCTGAGAGGTCAGGCTCTCGATGTTCGCAGGACGTCCTCCCAAAGCTGGATACATATTGTACTCCAAGGTGTTGGAAGTGACTCGTATCCTAGGTTCATAAAGGCCAGATAACCTTTTCTTCAAGCTCGTCTGTCAAGTACCTAGGCAGCAATTCGTTCATCTGCCTGCGCACGGAGGGTCCCGCCCCTTTGTCGAGAAGGACCTTCTGGGTCAGATGCATCACTGTCCTGTTGACTGTGTACCCGCAGAATGATGTTCATAGATAACGGGTCACACTTTGCAATAACAAGGCCACCCATCTCATCTTTTTCATTGGCCTTCCCCTGTGTAAATGTAGTACCGTCTGCCTTACCCACCCTTTGGCGACCTTCCACGTACTTCAAGTGAAGCTCCAGGGCAAATGCAGGTACTCAGTGGTCCGTGCGCGGTGCTCGTCGCAACGCCGCCAGCGACGGGTGAAAGGTGAAGGAATGGACAGGCCCCCCCCCCCCATGCGCCTGCCGCCTGGATCGTCATCCAGCTCCATCCAGTTCCCTCTCAGCTTTCCGTTCTACTACCACCTTATTCATCAACAAGGGAAGGCCCACCCAGACTTCTCTCCTCCCATCTTCCCTCATTCATCTGGCTCTACCGATCCTTGTCCATTGACCACCCAATACCTCAAGACTTAGTGAACAAGGGACTCGACACTCTTCCGAACGTCCTTCACCCTACCAAGACGCGCTTTAGCTAGACGCGCCTACTCCTCGTAGCATCCCCATCATCAACTGTCGCATCCATCCTCCGCCCCAAGCTCGACTCGAATACACCTCACAATGGCCGACTACAACTCAATGAAGGTCCCTGAGCTCAAGAAGCTGCTCCAGACCCGCTCCCTCTCCGTCACAGGCAACAAGGCCGATCTTGTCGCCCGTCTCGCCGAGAACGACAAGCAGAACGCGCCTAGTACGTGAAGCCCTACCGTGTCGACGACTTCATCCTTCGGTTGTCTTCTTCATTCTTTCGCGCGCACACCGTTCCTCCCTGCCGAAACGAACTTTCCGAAGCTGACCACATCAACTCTCCTAAAACAGCGGCCGCCGAGCCCGCCGCCGCCGCACCAGTTGCCGCCGAAGCTAACGACGCCGAAATCACCTGGTCCGAGGACGAGGAGGAGCCCGCGAAGCCAGCCGCCGTAAAGGCTGCCGCGCCCGCGCCCGCCGCCGCTCCGGCTGCTGCTACCACAGAGACAGTTCCCGCTCCGGCCGCCGAGACTGCCACGGCCGCTCCTGCAGTGTCCGCCGAGGCACCTGCTACCGAAACCGCCGCGCCCGCAGAGCCTGAGGCGCCCAAAGAGAACTTCGCCCTGAACCTCAACGCGACCGACGCCTCGGAGGAGACGAAGAAGCGCGCCGAACGCGCCAAGCGCTTTGGCATCACCGCCGACGACTCTGCCGACACCGAAGCCAAGAAGAAGGCCGAGCGCGCCGCGCGCTTCGGCGCCGACTCGAACGACATTGCCTCCAGTCTCGATGCCGCGCTCCCCGAGCGCAGGCTCATGCGCGGACGCGGCGAAGGAGACCAGCAGCAGGGCGGCAGGACGCCAAGAAGGCAGAACGCCGCCAACGGTGATCGCAGGGGACTGGTCTCCAGCAGGGACAGCGCGAGCAGCAGCAGGGCGGAACGCCGCCAGCAGCCG
>NW_003315024.1:310926-315580 GCF_000150825.1 Verticillium alfalfae VaMs.102
CGGAAGATGTTTCGCGTCGGAGGGAGGTCAAGAAGAAGGCGAGAAAGCTGAGGTTCCAGGCATAGTGTTGTTGGGCGGTTTTTATTTTTGGCCTGTCTCTGCATGCTCGCTGAATCTGAGAAATGGAAGACAATTCGCGGACTTCTCAGGATGCGGGACTGGACGGTTTGTACACTATGCGGCATCCTCAGGGATGCCCAACGACCGAGGATGGAAAGCGTGCTCGCGCAGCCCGACGCGTGCCGAAAACGACAGTGAGTTTAGACGAAGGGGAGAGTCTGGTAACGTGCAATTTTTCCATTTTAGGTCTGAGTTGGAGCGAAAATGATATGCTTGCTGATGCATAACGCTGTGCTGCTCGAGGATGCGAGTGTTAGTCATGAAGGTATACCAACGCTCTTCCGATGTTCATCAAGTATAATCTGTACGAAGACCTCTCTAGCTGTGATCGTGGGGAGATACTGGCATGGAAACGCTAGCACTCGCCCATGGCATGGCGTTCTTGTCCTCTTGTCTAGCAAGTATTGCGGAACGGCGGTTCTCTCCGACGACACGGCGCACCACATCAAACATCTGCCTCGTTGGATACCTGACCGTAGAACCGTCTGCTCCTATCTGGATCCCTGAGTACGTCGTCGAGCGCGCCCGAGTCTCATCCATAGAGATGACGGGATCCAACGAAGGGGTTTCATAACAGCGGACCTCCCCGTCCATCCCAGGACACATCTCCCCACCTCCAATAAGGACTTCGTCGCCAACATGACAGGGACATCATTCACGCCCCTCCAGAACAAAAGACTCACCGACAACATCATTGCCCCAAGTATTAATGCCGCAAGCACATGACCAATCTTCACCGCCGCCACTTCCAAGCCGTTTAAAGCGCAGAGCCTCGAGGCCGCGTCCAGTAGACCGAGAGGTCACATGGCCACCTGGCAGGGCAGCATGATTGGCATCCAGAAACCACGTGATGGCGCAGCGGTCAAAAACACAGTGACCGGTGAAGCAGCGAAGCGCAACGACACTTTTCACCGCGAACATCTCATAGGTCTAGAGAGGAGCCGCGAATAATCTGGCTGCCCCCGATGTCCTCCTGGAACGTCCTTTTGGTCTGGAGAGATGCCGCGGACATGGCCTGAGGGGGGCATCAAGTGATTAGATGGCGTTTCCAGGTATATGCCATCTAATCAAGAGTGTCTGGGAAACGGCTAGCAGCAGAGGATAAGCCCCGAGGTTCGCGTATTGCCTTGCCAGATGACACGACACTGCAATGGCGTTCGAAATCGAATCCACTCGCGTGCGGGATCGGGCAGGTCAGCGCCTCCACAGCCTAAATATTAAGGAGACATCATGGCGGATTGGCTGGTTGGGCCTTGTATATGCTCCTTCAGGATGCAAAGCCAAAATAACGATGCCTTGAGCATAGCCAAACAGCAAGCAGGAGAGGCCATGCCATGCCAGTCCAGCCCAGCCCTTCCATTCTAGGCTTGGAAGGAGTCGTTGGAGTTGTCTCTCGCTAACGCCCGTCGAGCGCCCATTGTTGGTCCTACGTCTCGGGAAGCCTTATGGGCAGAAGCCACAACCCCAATGAGGACGATGAGGAAGCCACCGACGTGTGCGAGGCACTCGAAAGGGGGCATGTCTAGTATGTGAGCCATCGATTGATGAGAGAACAAATAGCGGGAAATTATGGGCGTCCTGCCAACCAGCTGATGCACGAGTGCGGCCCCCTTCCAGCCTGTGTCTCGGCACAGCTGGGGTTCTACAGAGGCTGCCAAGCGTCGACGACCATGTCGTTGGCTGCCGACTGGGCGGCGCTGGCGAAGGGAAGGGGAGGCTTTACCTATGGCAGGGTACGATCTAACGAGCTCGCTCTGGTGAGCGCCCGCAACAAACATCTGGCAAGATGTTCAGCACACCCAGTGTGACGCCTCTCGCACCTCGTCGCCGTCACGTTACTTGCGAGGGGCAACCCCGGTCAGGCCAATCGAAGTACCGAAGCCCCTTGCTGGCTGAGTCTCACCCCTGTCATGGCAGAACTGGCGCCTGCCCGCATTGCTCTGGAGTGTGGTGTGGGGACATTTGGCGATTCTCGACTCGGGAGGATGAGTCAAACGTGAGCAAGCCATCACAAAGGCATCGTCATTCTTGAGTAGTTCTTTTTACTGAAAGGTCGGTTGTCTGGTCTTTCCGCGTGCTGGGATTTCAGGGATCTTAGGAGGCATCCAATGCGTTGTCAATCACCTTGGCGGCATGGAGGAAACCACCCAGGTCAAATGTTTCGCCTCGCCGTCGCCGAAGTATTGAGTACTTCTGCCTGTCGCGAAATGCAAGACAACCTGACCGCCAGCTTGGGATCTGCGATTGTCGATGCAGCAGGGCAAAGCCACAGCAGGGGCGCGCTTGTAACGGAAGCATTCGAGAAAAGACGTCTACCTCTCCCTGCGTTTGCTCGGCTATCATGCATTTTCAGCCACCTGTGCAGGGGTCGAAGGGCCGTTGTGCCACGTCACCAGCCTCAGAAGGCAATGGAAGTCCCGTGACGTTCGCCCGACCAGCGGTGAGGCCTGTGGCGGAGTGCATGGAAAAACATCGGGCTATCCGAGTGAGGCCGTCGTGGCGTGTTGGTTGCCTCTTTTGGGCCCCCATCAAACAGAGAAAATTGCCGCCAACAGACGCCGTTGCGTATGCTGCATGCGGGCAGCGACTTGGTTCCGGCTGCTAAACGGACGGCGTGCTTTTCGTCAATGCAAAGGCACGCCAACCTGGTGGTGCTATTTTCAACCTTGGATCATCTACCCTTCTTCGCCAACCTGGCAGCCGGGATAGACGCGGTTAGCATGCGATGGTTGCCACCGTCGTATGCAGGTTTCAGCTGTCGACAGAGCTGTTGACTTTTTCTCACTTCTCCAATGATGCGGTTTTCTGACGGCGCGCTGATGATAGCCAAGCGACTGGCTGGCTGATATGCGGGCCCTGGCCTTGGGTTACAGGCACCATGGTCGACACATCGGACGGCCGGCCTTCGTCGAGGCCAGAGACGGGAACTCGGGTGATGGGTCGGTGACCTGGGCACAATTGGATTTGGACGACAACACACGCAAATTGGTATGGTAACCACGGCCGACACGGTCGCAACGAGCGAAATCGGACATCCCTCGAATTGCGTGCTGTCCGCCACCCTGGTGGTCTTACGACCCCAGATTTGCCGCGTCGCACAAGGAAGAGCCGTTGCCGATGGTTTGCTCCCGGAGAGTCTCGCTTACCCCCGTCGCCTCTTCCGCGGACAGACATGGAGGCTTGAGGACGTCGCTTGGATCTTCAGACAGTCCAGGCTTCCCCCTGTAGCTTGATCCCCTATGAGCACGATTGCAATCGAGGTAATGGGACTAGAGGATTGGCTCGGCCCATGTTCCTGCGGCGTCGCGGGAAGCGTAAGACATGCAGATGTCTGTTTCAGACACGGTGATTCGTCATTATTCGATCCTCACCAACCCAATGAGATGCCCGAGAAGGGGTCGACCTGGAAGTAGATTTTCCTGGGCTGGCGGTCGTCCAATGGCAAAATCACAATCCCCCGGTCAGCGCGTACAATGGCCTTGTTCCTATGCTCTGCCTACTCGCAGCCCCTTTCTGCACGTTCAAATGCGTGGTTGGATGTCGTCCTGGATGCGCGGAAAGGGACGGGGTACAGGTTCGGGTCTCTGTTAGCGGGAAGTATCTTAGAGCCCGTTCGAGAAAAAGGACGGTCCCGTCTTGGTGGCCACGTTTACAAGGGTCTGCCTAGCGGAACATCCCACCCCCCTCCCTCCCCAAGTATGATTCATTCATGATAACGCAAGCTTCGATACTGATAAAATCTGGTAGCCGACGATGAGGCATCTGCGAAAGCCCAACCCAGCTTCATGCGCGATAAGTGAATGAATGATGGTCAGAACTAGGCCGTGGCGTTCCATTTCTGTCAAGGTGCACAATATGACTGACCACGGTCCATGGGGCCTCAAAATATGATATTTGATAGGCAATTAGTCTCTGGACAGGGATTTAAATCTAAGGAGGGGTACAGAACAGAGGCTGGGAGGATTGGGTCCTGTATATCGGAGCCGAGCGCAGCGTTTGACTGTTGGCCATGTTTGGGTTTCCGTTGGTTGGGGGCGCCTGCGCACCAGCAGGTCGGACGCTCTCACTGAGCGTGGTGCAGATGGAGGAGGTTTCGGATCGTCGAGTCGCGCTTGTCCGCAATGCATTACGCGTTCAGATCATTGTCGAGCAGGCGTTGGCGCACCTCTCATCGTGTTAATTGCTGGCCATGGCGGAAACGGCGGTCCCTTTCCAACGACTGTGAAGGTATGTGGACGCAGTTCACAGCAAATTCATCAGCTGTGAATCCTGAAATGGCTAAAGCCAGTCACATAGCTGGCCGGCGGAGTCGATGAGTCGTCTCTTGTCGATGCCCACACAGGGGGCCAAGGTTGTTCATGTAGGGAGTTGGCACTCTGGGCGATCTCGCTGGCCCAGGATGTCCCTCCCCTAGTGTGGTCGGGGAGAAACACCTGTAAAACGACGGCCAGTAGCTGGGTGGAGAAGAGATAGCGTGGTCATGAAGGAGGGTGGAGGGTGACACAGCAGTGGAGTGAGACAAGGAGAAACCTGA
>NW_003315024.1:315922-320192 GCF_000150825.1 Verticillium alfalfae VaMs.102
CCCCCAACTGCCCAGCACCAGCACCAGCGCCAGCGCCAACATCAAGGTCAACGCCAGCATCGGTGCGTGGTGTCTCAACCCTCTTCTCGGGCCCCCGCCTTCCACCCACCACCTTTTCTTGCCCACCATCTTCGCTTTCTCTTGGGACCTGTGATAACGACGTCTGATCATCCACCAAAATGGTTTCCTTGGCCGGCCACCCTCTCTTTTCGTCTTACACAACAAAATTGACTTATCGGGACATCCATCTGTCGCAAATGGTTCATCACCTTCAACCCATCAAAACTCGTCAACCAAGCCTCGCGGGCTACCTATGATAGACAGACACTTGCCAGTGGACCAACGAAACACTCCTTTTCGACAGATGCACCCGCCACCACCACTAGCAGTCAGCCAAGACCTTGTTTTACCATCTGTCGTCTTCTACAGAGCTTGCCGTTGGCCATCGGTCGTCAAAGTTGGCGACCCATAGCCTGGGCTGCCCCATCTACCTAGGTACCCAGAGGACCCACGGCCATCCGTCGGGAGCCCCAGATCCTCATTGCGTCCGCAGGCTAAAAGCCATCGACAAGGGTTTGGCACCCAATAACAAGCTCAACAGCCGTCGTGCCGACTCTATAGGACCGGCCGTGTATGCACCTCGAAGGGCCCTTTTGCCTGCAGCGCGGCGCAGGCGCAGCCAGAGCCAGAAGCAGAGTCTGAACATGGGCCATTTTCGGATGCGATTGACCTTTGCCGGCCCGGGGGGGAGGGGCCTCCTTGCCCATCAACATTGCATTGTCGTCTGGGCGGGCCCAGCGACGCCTCCTTCTGTCGATCGATGTCCTTGGTACAGCTGCCCTGGGGACAAGTACTGTAGACAAGCCGAGTCAACTTCCCAGAGGCCTTGCCCGGGGTCGTCTTCCTTGTCTCGTCACGCCTGTCCAATCCCAACTTTGTCGCCCGGTCGCCTGGTCGGCTGGGCCGCCCTCGGCATCTCTCTGCCTTACACACAGGGACCACCTGACCTGGTCTGCTGCTGGCCGTCTCTGATCTACATACCCCGGCGTCCGCCGTCTTCGCTGTGCCAGTCCGCCCTGATTTGTGCTGTCCACTGACCGCCGTGCAACAGAAGCAGGACCAAGGCCTGCTTGACTACGCCACACGCAAAGAATAGCATTTTTTTTTTCAGAGCACCGTCTCTAGGTGGATACGTAGCTCGGCCTGGCAACCTGGCACGTTGGGCACATCCTTGCAACGCCTGCCGATTGCTGTTGACCATTCAGACACCATAGGCGGCTCGACCAGACCACCATCAGAAATCACTTATACCACCACCATGCTACTTTTCTTGACGTCCCACCCCTCTTCCACGACCCCGCTGCTACTGTAGCTTCTCTTGTACCTTTTACTGCTCTTGTCCTCCGTTGCCTGTCACTCGCATTTAGACGCGGTTCTTGACTCTTCTCCGTCTCTTGCTTCTTTTCACGCTGACCTCCAAACCAACATTGGACATTCGACAAAACAACGTCACATATCCCTCACTTCTCTCAGCCCTTAACCCTCACCCTTCAGCCCTCAGCCTTCATCCAGCCCTCCTAGAACGGACGCTCTTCGTTCGCTCGCCCTGTCCCACCCCGTCGCCCTAACGCGACGGTACTTAGACGCCGCATCTCCCCACCACCATCCTCGACCTGCCCCATACCGAAAGGGCTAGTCGCGTACCCACGATAGCCGCGGAACCTTGAGACCACCCTCCATCACCAAGGGTTCCCGTCGCGGACCAGGCCTTGGATCCTCCCTACTAGACAAGCATCGCCCTGCGACATTTTGGCTCCGATTCCAGGGGTTCCGTCGCCAAGCCCCCTAATCCCCTCTTATACTTGTTGACGCTGCCTCGCTGCCCGATATCCTCTCGGCTTCGTGGGTTCAGTGATATTTCTCACAATTTCACTCGAACGTCCACCTCGATTCTTTCTTTAGTCATCACTTGCATAGGCTGTTCCCTTCCTTCACCCACAACGACTCATCGGGCACGTTTCAACTGCACATCGTTTCTTTATGGACCTGCAAACGTAAGGATAAGAAAGCAGAGCAAGGGATTATGGTAGGCAGATTCGGCACAACACCACCGATATCTGGACTACCATGTCTTCTTCAAGGCCGCCAGAGCCGAATAGGACCGTCGAGTCGTCCAAAATAAGGCGAGCAGGCATGGGGTTCGACAACAGCGGAAGACCGACCGCCGACTGTTGGCCGGAAACCCCGACAGCAGACGAACAATCACGGCTTCTTGTCAGGCACCCGCCCCTCTTACACACCCTCAGCCGCGCTGCATCGAACCAGTAGCTAGGAGCCCTCCATCCGACAGCAGCTGGACGTCCGTCCCTGCCCCAGAAGTTGCCATCATGGGGCTCCAACACAGTCACATCCCCAAAGCGCCTGGTTCATGCCACCACACCTTCCACTTCTTCCTCCGGCAGATCGCACGATGGCCCAACGAAGTCCCCTCGTAATGTTCTACGGAGGAAGCAATCATCAGTCACCCAAGCAACCGTAAGCTCCGGAAGTCACTCACGGACTGAATCCAGCAGGACCGGCTCATCATCGTCAATTCCCCGTTCCACCTCCTCGATGGAACCCTCGTCTGGACAGTCTCTAGATCACGACTTTACTGAGAGCCCGATGGAGGTCCGGGTAGCCCAGTCGATCGAGTTGCCAAAGACCCAAGCTCACGCCGTTACGATCTACCCAGAGCTTGACAGGTACAGAGGTATTGCCCTCCGACCCCCGGTTCTTTCGGACTGCTCCGGCCTCGAGGTCCCCTTCAAACTATCAACACAGGATCTGCCCCCCCCTACTCCTGCGTTTTCTGGCACTAGCAGCCAACTTAGTGCGTTCAGTGGCAGCCCTTGCACACGATTTTCAGAGTCGCCGGGGCCCGGCCCCTACAGCCGCGATACGACGCCAACCTCCATGTCGTCGCAGTCTCCGAGCCTGATGTCTCCTGCCCGTTTCCCTGCGCAGAAGCCGAGGCAATTGAGCCCTGTCTGGACGAGACCGCCTGTGACTCGGAGGCGTGGAAGCACGACAAACGAAGTAGACGTCATCAGTGCGGACCCTCAAGGACTGGCTGCCGTCCGAGAGTCCTTGACATCTTCATCATCCAACTCCACGGTGCGCGAAGTCGAGAAGAAAGAGAAGGAGAAGATTAAGAAGAAGCGCCTTTCGCCCATGCCGCCAAGTCCACCTCCCCGTAAGTCATCTCAGAAGCATCACGAAGAGAGGGCAGCCGTCGAAGCATCACCGCGACGCCAGCGACAGCTGGTACGACCAGATGGCGCATCTCTTTTCCCCTCCAGATCTCCAGCCCTCGCTTCCAGGTCTACGCCCACTGCACGCGAAACACCGCCTCTGCGACCCAGCAGAGATGGCACCCCGGATCTTCAGTCTCAGCTTTTTGGACCTCTGCCTATCATTCACAGCAACCTGTCATCAGCTTCACTCGTGGCCGAGAGACATGGGTACGAGGATAGAGCTGGCTCATCGGCCCCTCGTAAGACTGCTGTATCACCTCTTCCTGGCGGGTCCGAAGTCCCCACCCGTCTTGTGGGTAGAGAGGCTACCCCCGCGCCTCGGCCGGCCACAGCAAGCCCTGTCAAGTCGGAGCGCAACACGCAAGCCCGCACTCCGAGTCCGAACACGAACGCCTTCAATGGCAGGTTTGCCTTTTTTGGCAGACGAGCCAAGACAACACCGGACATCACTCAGGCGGATACGAAAGACAAGCCAACACGTAAGGGCCCCGCTGCTGGCACCGGCCACGAAGGCTACGGCCGTCTCGGCGCTCCTCGCAGGCGGAGTGGCGGCGCACTGTATATGAATCGCGTCACAGCCGGCTCTGGGACGTCCCAGGAAAGCCTCAACAGTACGACGCACGTTGACCCCTTTTTGCGGGAACGCATGAACCCCGTGGTGATTTCTGGCGGCGAGATCAAGGACAACAGAAACACGAGCTCCGATCTCAGTCGGACTGAAAGCAACCAAAGCCTGGCAATGAGCCGCCCCAGTATTGAATCACGGGGCGGTTCTGATGTGTCTACGACTTCAACTGCGGGGCGAACTGCCATGTGGGCTTCTGGTCTGCCCAGCAACCCAAAAGCCGGCTTCAGTCATCGCCGTCCCTCGGATAGCAGCGACTCAGAAGCTCTCGCCATGAAGTCTACTTTGGCTTTTAGGAGATCCACCCACGCGGCTACGATCCTCCCCTGAGCAGGGCCCTCTGCGGTTA
>NW_003315024.1:321659-323402 GCF_000150825.1 Verticillium alfalfae VaMs.102
TGTTCTTTTCAGTCCTGTCAGGGATGAACTTGTGCCAGAAGTTGGATCACTTAAGCGCCCATCAATCCTTGTGATTGATGGCCTGGGCAACGACGACTGGTCGTTCTACGCTGCCGAGACGTACCCTGCCGCTACATTCTTCAACATGTCTCCACGAGCACCGTTGCCCACCGAGCACAAGGCCGCATCGACATTTCCACTCAGCCCCCCCAATCATCACCAGATTCAGTACACCTCACATGCGGACAAGTTTCCCTTTGGCGCCGAAAGCTTCACTTCTGTGGTCTACCGATTCCCAGCCGCAGGGCCTGAATCCCACTATCGCAACATCATGTCTGAGGCACGCCGCGTTCTGAAACCCGGCGGCTACATTGAGCTTTCGGTGCTGGACGTCGATCTCAACAACATGGGGAACCGGGCGCGCCGGACGGTTAGGAACCTCAAGGAGCGCATCCACGAGAAGACCCCAGAGACAAGCTTAGGCTCGTCCTCGGATGTTATGCTCCGTCTTCTCGGCCAGCAGGGCTTTACTGACGTTAAGACATGCCATGTTGGCGTGCCTGTCGCGAGCGTCGTGGCTCGGGCGCAGGATGGCAAGAAGCCTCCTGCCAGTGGGCTGAAGAAGCCCAAAGATCAGCGCAGCCTTGCCGAGATGATGAACGACAAGAGCGATGCTGCCGACGAGAACATCACCAAAATGGTGGCCAAGGTTGGCAGGTGGTGGTATACTCGGTGCTACGAAAGCACAGTCGGCAGTACACCCGCTCGCAAAACCATCTGGGCCGACCGCGCCCTCCTTTCGGAATGTGAAGAGTGGCGCACAAGCCTCAAGCTCCTAGTATGCTATGCCAGCGTGCCCGGTAAGGGTCGTGTTGCTAGCATCTAGGCATTTCCCCTTTATTCCACATCTTTACCCCTGCATGATCTGGACTATGTGTATCCCAGAATCATCATATAATCACGAGCCAGCACCTTGTGCAGACGCCACTACGACACTTTCACGATCACAGGAACAACCATGACGACAAGACTTGACAAGATTCCATTTTCGACAAGACTCAACAGGGCGCAAGCCCGAATGCTGCTTCAGGATCCAGAAGGATTTCACCCGAGGCATGGCGTGTGACTTGTACATGCAGCCGGAAAAACAGAACAACATCCAATCCGTCGCCGATCCCTTGAATGGGCCCGTCGGCACCAGCGGTTGGTTTTCCTTTCTTACTGTCACCCTTCCACATACATGCGTACCATGGGTGCAAGCCGGCGACGGCTGTAATCGGATCTGGGCTGGATATTTCGCCATTTCTTGTTCCTTCTCAATGACCACTGGCTGGTTTGCCAATGGAAACGAGCCATTTGGTTCTCGGCATTGCTTCTTTTCTTTCTAATTCTTTCAATTTTTGGAGCGATTTTCATGGGAGTGTATGCGGATAGTCATGGAGAGAACAATTGCAGCACGATGGGACGAAGGAACTGGCTGTGCCGCGATGATTTCTCCCCTACTTTTGGTTCTTGCTGGGCTGGCGGGGTCCAGTGCCTTTTTGGGCGGAGGGAAGCTGGCTCGAGGCCGCAGGTTTTATGACGGACAATGGGCTAATGAGGCGCATGATGGCATGTCAGCGAGCGTCTGATTCGTGATTTAGCGGACGGCATGACATGGGGGCGCGGGATCACGGCGCGCCGTGATGATTAGATACCCCGATTTTGAAGACATTCTTTTCGAGCGAGCGACGAACTATTTGA
>NW_003315024.1:325138-329164 GCF_000150825.1 Verticillium alfalfae VaMs.102
GGAGCACAAAAAAAACCGATGGTTTGGGGTGCGAATGTTGCATCTGCATGATAAGGCTGAGGCCAAGTCGGATGGAGAGGTGACTCCGGTTGACTTGTCCAGCCAGGTGAAAAGAATGCTGGGAATGGGACCGTGATTTGGGATAGCAGCCGCTTCGCGTGCTGCACTGTATCGTGTATCATAAACGCTAGACTGTACAATACTGCGACGTGACTCGCTAGACGTGTGAAAGAATACGATAGAGACATATCGGCGGCCAAGCCACAGCTTGTGATGGCTGTTGCCTCCGCTCTCTCCCTGCACCTAACTGCCTGTTAGCTGCTTGACGATCACTAAGGTAGGAGACAAAGCAATCCAGTCCCGAGTGGCGTTGTTGTAGGGTGTTGGTCGGAGCGTTCATGTTTGCTGGTCAAGCGTCAATAGGGGCCAGACGCTATTGAGCACCCAAAGCAGCATGTTATCAGGGGATCAACGGTGGTGATGCCCTAATGGAACTGACTCTTTGTATCGGTCGTCGATCGTCTGCGGTCATTTTCTGATATATTGGCTGCACAGGTCCATCATTTCCTAGTGATAGCACTCGGCCAGTTCGGTGCGCCACGGCTCTAAGACTCGAAAGCGCTCATCATGGGTTTCCAGTACCATCATGCGGGCCCGTCTTCAGAAACGCTGCAGCATCCATTATCTGCAGGCGAATCTGTGAACGTTCAAGCTCATGAGCGTATTCGGTCCCGCAAGCCCCGGGATTGGTTCGAAAGCACTTTATTCTGGCTGTCGCGACTCGCCTCAATCACCTGGCTCATAATTGTGTTCACAGCGGCTTGTACTGTCTTGATATCATGGGAGGGGTACTGCGACCAGCGGCACGGGCATCGCTTGGGTGAAGACCCCACGGGGAACATTCCGGAGTGTGAGTCGACCCCTGATTTCAACAGGTCTGTCGTTGCGTTGTCGGGTCAAGAGCTGATGTCAAGAGCGTCCAGTCCCCCGCGTCATACAACATTTCGAGTTGACGGCCGACTACACATTCAACCCGCTGAACACGACCGCCGTCGAGAAGCACCAAGTACGAAAGAACTGGGATGCCTTGATGCCAGGTGAGTCAACGGCATGCAGCCGTACGTCCAGGAACGGCGCAGCAGCCACCCACTAACCGCGGCAGTCGGCCATGGGTTCTTCAGCGCAACGAAGAACCAAAACCAACTGCCGACGGTGACGGTCGACCCGGAGAACCACCCGGCGCACATCACGGCCGTGTTCCACCAGCTGCACTGTCTCTACATGATCATGCAGGCGTACCACTCGGGCGTGCAGGCGACGGAGGAGACGGAGGCGATGGCGTTTCACCTGCGGCACTGCTTCGAGTACCTGCGGCTGTCGCTTGCCTGCCACGGCGACACGGCGCTCGGGGGTAGAGTCGACGACACGACGGCCGGGGAGGCGGGGGCACAGCATGTGTGCAAGGACTGGGGGGCTGTCAAGCGGTTTGCCGAGACGCATCGGACGAACGAGTTTCGGGGCATCATCGACACTGACTAGCAGCGGGCCTCTCGGATGAGTTGGCTATTGTGAACTGAAGACTGAGGTGAGATCGTGAAGGGTTGTATATTGAGGATCGGGGGGGGGGCTGTGACAGCGGAAAAGGGAACAGTTCCCTCTGTGGGTGTACCTTCCTTGGTAGGTAAGTGAGGGGCAATTACCCTGTGGCAGGTGAGATCGGCCAAGGGGGAAGGTCCGGCGAGACAAGCGACTTCCCGAACTGTTTCCCGGCGTGTTTCCATAGGGCGCACTCACGCAGCCATTGCCCCTTCGACCTGGAGCGCTCGTCCTCGTCGGTTCAAAATGTCTTTCGTAATAATCTGCATACCTACCTATTCTGGTGAATTGAGAGGCACTTTGGTCTGCCAAATCAACACGCTACCCAAAGAGGCCCCCTAGCTTGGTAGCATCGTCCCATCGACTTTTCTTTAGCTGTGCCTTATCATCCGCTTGACACACTCCACCACCTTGCCCACCTCGACCCCACGATGCCACCCTTTGCCTCACTACTTAGCTTGGGCCGCATCCCTCGATTTGGACCCAGGTTCTTCTCATCGACCTCCCAAGCTGCCTCGCGCCTCAAGATTAATGCTGATCGACTCAATAACACCATCCATGACACGTGTCGATGGGGCGCTGCTCACCCCTATGGCAGGTACCCTTTAACCCCTGCCCTTCTCAAGCACACAGAGGACTCACACATGTATACAGCGCGCCTACGGAAACAGGCATGGCCCGCCTCGCCCTCACTGATGACGATGCCTGTGTGCGCCGCTGGTTCGCTGATGAAGTCCGCAACATCGGCTGTGACGTTGCCGTAGACGCCATGGGCAACCAGTTTGCCCGTCGTCGCGGCCGCACTGCTGCTGCCATGACTGCCATGGGTAGCCACCTCGACACGCAGCCGCGCGGTGGTCGCTACGATGGCATTCTAGGTGTCATTGGTGGCCTCGAAGTGCTGCGAACCTTGCACGAGAATGGCTACGAAACCAAGTTTGACGTTGGTGCGGTGAACTGGACAAAGTACGCCCAACCTTGCGCTCGACTTCCAGCAAAGAACTGACACGACTTGATTAGCGAGGAGGGCGCCAGGTTTCCCAAGTCCATGATCTCCTCCGGGGTCTGGGCCGGCGACATCCCGATTGATAATGCCCATGCCCTCGCTGACATTTTCGACCCCTCGGCCACTGTCAAGTCTGAGCTTCGACGTCACGGTTTCCTCGGAGACATCGCCTGCACATATGGCCCCCAAGGTTACCCTCTGGGCGCCCACTTTGAGCTGCACATCGAGCAGGGCCCCATCCTGCAGGACGCCGGCCGCCGAATCGGTGTTGTCCAGGGGGCTCAGGCCTACCGCTGGTTCACCTTTACTGTGACGGGCCGGGACGCACATACAGGAACCACGCCGCTCGGTGCCCGAAAGGACCCCCTCCTCGCTGCGAGCCGCATGGTAGTCGCAGCCCACGAGGCAGCCAAGGCGGTAGGCGGCCTCGCATCCACAGGCGTGTTCAAGATGCCCACCAACTCGTCCACAAACACAATTGCCAGCACAGTGAGCTTCACGCTAGACATTCGACACCCAGAGGACGAGGTTGTAGCAAGGATGCAGGACACGATTCTCGCAACGTTTGAAGGTATCGCCGGCATGGACGGACGCGGTGTTGAGCTCGCCTGGACTCTCGACACGGATTCGCCGGCAACCAAGTTCCACCCCGACTGCATTGGTGCCGTGGAAAAGGCGGCCGATGGACTCGTCGGCCGGGACGGCTGGCTGCACATCACGAGTGGTGCGGGCCACGACAGCGTCTATACGAGCCGGCGATGCCCGACGACCATGATCTTTGTGCCGTGCAAGGACGGCGTCAGCCATCATCCGGAGGAGTATTGCAGCCCCGAGGACTGGTGAGTGGTCTTGTATTTGATGTGCATGATGTTTTGAAGACTGACATTTGGGAACAGTGCAATGGGAACGCAGGCATTGCTCGACGCTGTGCTCGAGTACGACGAGAGCAGGAGTTCATGAACGACAGTCGAGACGGGTATGATTTTGCGTATACCACTTGGCTCACTTCTCGAAAGTCGATGTAAATGACATATAGTGGATTCAACCAATTTTGTTGCTGTTTCTTAATTCCGTCTTTCTCAACGGTGTCAGGCACGTCTGGTTGTTCTAGGCTTGGTGATTTCAACGCGATGTGCGTCGTTTCCCTGGAATGCTAGCAACTTGCTCGAAAAGTGTGCAACCCCTCTCTTGATTTCAGACTTTGACATATGTATATTGAGAATCCAATTCCAAATTCAAGCTTAATGTTCCGAAAAGTCGACCATGGAGAATCGTCATCAAGAATGTCAGGATCCGGGGCGCTCCGAGTCGGCTGCAAAAAGGAGCCCCGCCCGGCGAAGCGAGCGGGGCCACCTGTAGTCAGAGGGCGCCGGAACACGCCGCGAGGGATTCCCACGGCCCAAAACCTACAATGCCCTCTCCAA